>NC_085987.1:24783015-25092520 GCF_910591565.1 Cydia splendana
GCTCGACCGATCCGCAATTTGTACTGAGCGAGCAAAATCGATAAATCCAACAATTACATGAGACTAAAATATAATAATTGTGTTTGAATGTAATTAAACGTATGATATGTAAAAAAAATATTACATGTGAAATGTAACACTTTCTTTTTGTAAATTTGATGTCCCCGACCCCTTTTTATAACAAAAAACCGAGCAAACAGGCATTTTTGTGCAGCAGTGTTCACGCGCGCGTCTGGACTCGGTCTAGTGAAAAATCCAAGTGCAACTAGTTTTATTACCCGCGCTAGATTAGATTGACGCGCTAATCTTGTACCTCGGCAGAGGGGAAATAGTGCGAATGCCGCCTCCCTTCCGTGTTGCTCGAAGAGTAAATAGAATTCAACGAAAGAAATCAAGAATAATTTGTTTTGAACAATTTACTTACATCATTTTTTATAAAAAAAGGATCAACGTGGGATTAGTAAAATTAAACAATTACCAATTGTTCCAGGCGAGGAAATAAAGACACTATTTTTCCATTTTGTTTCCACCCAGTTGTTCGTGGGACGGGGACGCAGAGGAGTACACCACTTTTCTGCGCTAGAGCATAAACGTATCACTTTCTGCGCACCTTTTAGAACAACAACGATCCACTTTCAGAGCATGAGATATGAAATATGTAGTTATTAGTTTTACAAGGGGGCAAAGTTGTTGTTTAACCGCTCGTGTTAACATTGATACCCGAGCAAGCGAAAGATCCCAAAATTGAACCACAAGCGTGTCGAGCGTAGCGAGTTTCATACAAAATTTCATACAGGCTGTATCTCATGAACCATGACAGGCGTGGCTCACTCCGCGATTTCGTCGCTTTGCTACAGGTATGTAGCTAAAAGTACATCCGTTCCACACCAATTTTGATGGCTAAGCCATAAGCCGCGCGTGGCGCTGCCGCCACCTAGCGGCCATACCTGTCCTGATATCGTAACAGACGCGTTTTGTTAGAGAGTGAGTCTTCTGTACCTAGTACTATTATTTATTCTGTGACCATGATAGCTAGACAGTTGAAATTTTCACAAATGATGTATTTCTGGTGCCGCTATAACAACAAATACTAAAAAGTACGGAACCCGCGAGTCCGACTCGCACTTGTCCGGTTTTACTTATTATGTGACATTCGGACAGACAGACAGACGAATATCACGAAAAGGTTCAATTTTTACCATGTTAGCAACGAGGCGAGTCAGGCGAGGGACGCGAACGCGAATCCAAGGCATCCGAGGGCGCGCAAGAAAGACTCCCGGCCGGTCTATTTTATTGCTTTTAGCTATGTAAATGGAGGTATATTAATAGAGAATTGACTACTTGAAGTTCAAGTATAGGACACCACAATTTTTTTAATACGTGTTTTTAAATTGATTATATACCTACATATTTTGTGTTTGCTCCAGGTACGTATTTATTTCATCGATGAACTTAATCAAATAAAATGTTATTAACCTATAACCTTAACCTATAAGAAAGATTTTTGAAATAGGTATTCGACTAAAAGTATAATTTAATTATCTTTTGTTTTCCTTCGTATTCTATCTAACAGAATTAAAAACTTGTAAAAAATAAGTCATGCAATAGGTATGTATTATTAGGTAGTAGAAAATGCTTTGTTTCGTGTTTGCTGATATTAAATAGAAACTCAAGTACCTACAGTCCGCAGCAGAAGGAAGTAGAAGTAGCTATGCGAGCGAGATGTTCAAAGTGCCACGAAAGCACGTATAGAGCGATTATCAAACTGCTACCATTCATAAAATAAATATGACAACCAAATTAATTGTAAAATTATATGTAGAAGGTACATTGTATCCCAAATAATAGACCAAGTTTTTTTTTAGCCTATTTGTGTGTCCCGCTGCTGGGCAAAGGCCTCTCCCCTAGTTCTCCATGACTCCCGATTTAGCGCTCCGCGAAGAGTTATCTTTATAAAAAAAACTTTCATTGCGTGATCTCTAAATTACTCATTCCAGAAACTTTCAGATTACCCACGTACTTTATACTATTTTTCAAACTAGATGGGTACGCTAAAAATGTCATATACAATTTTGCGAGATTTGGCGTTACTTATATGGATGTGACACCCTATGATCCTACCCATCAAGTTTGAAAAATACTATAACAATAAAGTTGGGTCCAGATCATTTTCACCAGGTTCAGGGTGTGGAACATAAGTCAACCTGATCCTATAATATTATTCAAGTAGTTAGTACCACATTTTGTTATACCGATATATGTCGATTTATTTAAATTAAAAATACCTTCGTCATGCCGATTTGACACACGCTTATTCGTTTACTATGACACAAGTAATAACAGCTAACCATATGTTTAAAGCCCTCTTAGGCAGTCTTATTGTTAGTGGAATGATTTTAGTAGAAATAAAAATAAATTGATGATTTACTTACTAGGAAATGTCACAAAAGTAGATAGGTACTTAAAAATAAATTCGAAAGCAGTTATCGATGTGGTAGAGCGCGGGCGGGCGCGACGCCGCTCGAGCGAGGACTGAGGCATGAGGGATGAGGGTGCTGCCGCCCGCCCCAGCGACCCACGACCCCGCCAACAACACCAGTGAAGCCTTCGGGCTACTTTTTACTAACTTTTCTAGCTTTGTAAATGCCATTCGGTTGCACAAGCAAGTATACAATAACGTCATTAACATCCAGCCCCATTAATGAAAAATGTCTGGGCAAAAGTATGTTAGGCATGAATGTTAATGGACGGAGAGCGGATGGTAGACCCAAAAAACGATGGATGAATTGTGTGAAAGAAAATATGAGAAAGAAAGGAGTGAGTGCTGAGGTGACGAAAGATAGAGGAGAATGGAAGAGAAAAACATGTTGTGCCGGACCCACATAACGTGGGATAAGGGCAGGAAGAAGAAGAGTACTACGATAAACATAGTAACTTATTACGTAGGTAGTTACGAGTATTATTGTTTACATTTTGTACCAGAGCGATAAAAATGTAACCACTGAATTAAGATAATAAATTAATAATATATGTCGGTATAGCAAAACTATAATATAAAGGCAACGTAATGTCACAGTATAATAAAGAGTACTAACGTACAGTATGGACACTCCCTGCCTCCCGTTGAAAGTGCCGCCCACACGACAACGCGGTGCGCAGAACGGAGGCCACGTAAAATATTCAAATATTAAAAAAATATTTACAAAACCTATCAGATCACACTGAAAACAACACAATATCTATATGAACAAAAAATCATGTTTTCAACTTACGTAATATTTTGGTGGTCTGAATTTCCTTACAAAAATTTTGTTACTTCGTTTATCTGATTCAAAATAGGAAACTAATGTATAAATCGAGCTTAGATACCCACCTTACAGCATAATCATCATCATCATCATATCAGCCAGAGGACGTCCACTGCTGGACATAGGCCTCCCCCAAAGAGTGCCACAATGACCAGTCTTGCGCCACCCGCATCCAGCGGACTCCCGCGACCTTTACCAGGTCGTCAGTCCACCTTGTGGGGGGTCTACCCACGTTGCGCCTTCCGGTACGTGGTCGCCACTCGAGAACCTTTCCGCCCCAACGGCCATCGGTTCTACGGGCAATGTGCCCCGCCCACTGCCACTTAAGTTTAGCGATTCGGAGGGCTACATCGGTTACTTTGGTTCTGCTGCGGATGGCCTCATTTCTGATGTGATCACGCAGAGAGACTCCAAGCATAGCCCTCTCCATGGCCCTTTGGGTGACTTTGAGCTTTCTTATGAGGCACACAGTAAGCGGCCACGTTTCAGTTCCATATGTCATCACTGGCAACACACACTGGTCGAAGACTTTCGTCTTGAGACACTGCGGAATATTGGACAAAAAGATGTGCCGTAGCTTCCCAAACGCTGCCCAACCGAGTCGGATTCGTCGATTAAACTCTTTCTCCAAGTTGGACCTACCTAACTGGACAGTATGTCCTAGGTATATATAATCGTCTAAAACTTCAAGTGTAAAGTCTCCGATTGTAACAGGAGTTGGTTCTACACGGGCATTTGACATGATCTTCGTCTTGTCCATGTTCATCCTCAGACCAACTCGCTCGGAAGCTTTACTGAGGTCATCGAGCATCATACTCAAATCCTCCGTAGTCTCAGCCAAGATTACTATATCGTCCGCAAACCGAAGGTGAGTGATGTACTCGCCGTTTATGTTGATGCCAAGCCTTCTCCAGTCCAAAGTCTTGAAAACATCCTCCAATGCAGCGGTAAACAGTTTAGGAGAAATAACATCCCCTTGCCTGACTCCCCGCTGCAACGGAATAGGTTTCGAGTTCTGGTCCTGGAGTCGGACTGACATAGTGGCGTTCTCGTACAAACACTTCAGCACTTCGATATAGCGGTAATCCATTTGGCACCTTTGGAGAGATTGTAGTGCGGCCCAGGTTTCGATCGAATCGAAGGCTTTCTCGTAGTCCACAAACGCTAAGCAGAGAGGCAGGTTATACTCCTCAGTCTTATTACCTTCTGTATTACCTGACGGAGCGTATGGATGTGGTCTACGGTACAAAAGCCTCTTCAGAAACCGGCTTGTTCAGGAGGCTGGAAGTCATCTAGCCTGCGTGCGAGACGGTTCGTAATGACTCTTGAAAACAGTTTATAGACATGGCTCAGAAGTGAGATATCCATAATACGATTCTTATTTCTTCATAATTCGCGCAATGAGTTTTGAGTCATTGAGGTCATCGAACTTGACAACAAAATGGCGGGAACCCTGGCACGTCTTATCTCACTCACACAAGCATGGTACGCGTTCACCTACACGAGCTTAGACTGTGTGCGTAGGAACGCGTACGCGCTTTGTTTCATACATTTGATCGCTAGTGTCCGAGGTGTGGTAATGTTAAGGGACGCGACTACACATTGTTTGGGCTGTAATTATCTGTACTACTACCGCTTTTAATCAATAGTCGAATAGATGTCGTTACATTAACTTTTATACAAACTTTTGCAAAGTTCCATTGAAATTATAGGGAATCTGTCTTGTTAAGATGGATCCAATTATTTCTGTCCAGTCTGTAGTTACTCATTTGTGACTTCGAAGTAGTTGAGCGTCGTTCCTGGTAGGATGTAAATGTAATGGATTGGAATCAATCTATAACTCTGTATCTTTAGGTATTTAAATAAAAGTAAACAAGATCTACCCTCAAATGGCTCCTTAAGCCAGTTGAGGGTATATGAAAACATTACATGATCAAATAATTTTGGTTAAAGTCAGCTCGTTCAATATATAACTGATCCAGGCATCTTTGTATTTGGTTGGTTAACCAATAAATGTTATAACTACCCGAAAATGTACAAATTGTTAGTTTACTTTTATTTAAATACTACCTAAAGGTAGGTAGATATACTATAGGTATAAATTTACATTTATTGGTGTACCTACTTTGTAACCAAAGTACATAGGTGCATAAAGCAGTTAAAGTCGACTAAGTTAAAAATAAATAAGTCTCTAATGAGCGTTAATTTTGTCACAGTCAACCTTGATTCACGGCTTGGAGAGCGTATTCCCATACAGACAGCCAGAGGGTTCCAACGCAACTAAGGTTGAATCTTTGATCATTAAGTAATTACTGGTCTAAAATATGAAAATATGGTCCACTTTTGCCCATACCTTTGTAAATACTAAATTCAATCTAAAATAAATAATGAACTCTCAAATACAGGCACCAATCCAAACAAGAGCAGAAACTGTTAAAATAATTGTTATGCACCGACGTAAGCACTTCACCTAGGTAGGTACTTATGCCGCACGAGCCGTAGAGAATTACAAGACAGGCGTGTAGCACGCCTAGTCACGTGCGTGGAGACCGCAATCCTGCCTGACATGCGATATTACATATATCGCCCAGGGCACATGTCCATGTATGACTCATCCAGTCAGCCACCGCGTGACTAGTTCATCTTGAATTAGCTTCACTAACAATCATAAAACATCGGCATGCAAGTCGAGATCATCACCGGCCACCGCCTAAAAGTAACGTAAGCAAACGTATCGTGTTTACCTAAACACGCTTTCAAGAATGAAATCAACAAGAATGAAAATAGAATACGAGTACCTATGCTAAAAGTAGCATTGATGTGATGTGACTTTGTTGTACCTAATTTAGTAAGTAAATAGAAACCCCCTTATTCATAAAACTTTACGGACCTGATTTAGTTAAATTATGTTTTATCCCTTTCTTACGAATACATAAGTCAAAATGACAGATGAAAGAAACGATTATTTTAGCTAATTGGGGTTTGTAGCGCGTTTATGAATAAGGGGGAAAGTAAGTAAGTTATATCTGGTTGGGGATCAAATTAAATTATGTACCTACCTAGTTTTCAAAATTAGTACCCGATAGTAGGATTTTACATATTAGGTTGGTAAGGCCCCGTAGGTTCGTATTCTTCTCTCACTCTTGCCGAGCGTAAGCGAGATGGATGTCCGTGCTCGAGATATCATGTTTTTGTATGAATTTTAATTTGTAGTAACTTATAACAAAACAAAGTAATATATGAGTTCCCTCAAACATACAATTGCTCATTTTTAGAAGCAAGTTTTGTTTATTAGCTTTTGTGCATACCTAAATTGTTACTAATTTTTAAAGTGAGTTTTAATGTTCGTATGTAAATCCTCAAGATTGCTTATTAAATTTATGGTAACCGCATTGTAATCTAAAAAAGCGGTATGATTTTTTAAAAACTCCGCTCTCTGTAACTTAACTGGTTACGATTTCTTTGATTATTTTTTATTATTTATCAATTTAGTTTAGAAAATACTTAGGGCTATGTACCTATACAATATTTTCGCCTAACTCAAGACTGTTGGCGAATCGAATGATCTTAAACGATGAAGTTCTATACTTTAGCACTTGCCGGCTTTCCCTGACTAAAAGCTCTTATTAAACGCATTTCTTCTTACCTTAGTTCTATAAGACAGCTAGTGTACCTATTACAGAATATGAATCTCGTACTCTTTCTTTTATTATATTTATTCCTAAACTCTGTGTACAACGTCACATGTTTATAAGTAGGGGGAAGCGGGGTAGATAGGCACAAGGGGCAGTTTTGAACACCCATACTAATTCCTTAACTAAAAACTTATGTTGACCTTCTACAATGCTAAAACGTGGCTTTGTATGTGTGAGTGAGGTACCAGATTCGGCACATCTCTCCTGCCAGCCGTTGTGGCTTGGTGCGTGAAAACGTGTTTCCGCGGTTGCATAGTAAATAAATTATGATTTTTTTATCGAGTTGTGGTGCGAAATTTTAGACCTTATCGGATGAACATTATAATGAGCGCTAAGTACGTTTATTCAGTAATAAAGTTAGCTTATTATTTTAAAGTAATACTTAATAGTATATTAAAAAAAATATTTATAATTTATTTGACCATTGGGGTACTTTGGTACAATAAAGTTTGGGGCAGCTTTGAACATATCAAAGTGCCCCTCTAGTGTATCTAAGTGCCCCTGCCAGTTTTTATGTTAAAAAAAATTAAATTATATTTTTAGTGAATAGTGTGAACGTACAAGGAGAAAGAAAATTGACAAAGAAAAGTTAAAACAACTCAAGTAGCTTTTTGTCAAAACCTGACACTGATTTCATTAAAAGCTTTCTTTTTTGTTGTTTTAGTGCACCTGCTTAATAACTGTACTATGGTCTAATAGCACCGCACTTAATAGACGTTTTATAATGTTTAAAAAGTTTACTAGTGGTCAGCTAACTGTGTTGATCTGTAACGTGTGGTCTGCGGGGCAGTTTGAAACACTTACGGGGCACTTTGATTCACGTGCCAAAGTACCCCAAAATGATGTATCAAAGTGTCCCATGTAATATATCAAAGTGCCCTGCAAGTGGGGCACAATTGAACAAATCCCATTTTTTGTTAAAATCCATATATCTCTTTTACTGGCCATAAATTTAACAAAAAAGAGATATACTTTGTGTACCTTAGTAAATTTGTCATCTACTAAGTACAAAAAGAATGTATTTTGAGTTTTTTTTTGCGGCCTAAAATCAATTTCAAAAAAAGGTGTACCAAGCTTCCCCGCTTCCCCCTATGTACCTACTGTACTTATACAGTAGGGTGGAGTGAAAGTGGCCAAAATTTTTTTTTTCTTTTTTTCAAATTTCCTGTATCATTAATTGATGATACATAGTATTAGAAGTAATAAGGCAAAATTTTAGTTTTCTAAATATATATCTTAAGGTGGCGCATTAGGTTTAAAGTTTTGAAATAATGCAAATTTTGACATTCACATGTATGATTTATTGAAAACGATATATGGACCTATTTAACAATTTTAATCATAAACTTTACTGAAATCATAATAAACTAGCAAAATAAACTCAAAAAATTACATTGTATTGTTGAAAATCAGTAGTTCCAGGGCGCTCATAAACACGAAAATATTGAGATTTGGTGTCGAAAACGGGTATGTCTTGCCGGGCTTTTGTCCTTGTACGAATGAATCCATCTCTAGCTTCTGGTCCACAAACTGCTAACGAAGCCTCCGTTACCAGCTTGACACACCTTTCAACAGCCTGAGTGTGGCAAGGATACTTTTCGAAATCCATCAAAGCTCCTGAAGTAATCAGGTTTGAAATTTCTGTGTCGCTATATTTCATTGTCATAGGAGGTTCTGTAATCTTTCCTTTCGTCCAATCTATTAAATCATAATAAGTAGATGCGTCAGCCCTTAGTTCTGGGAGTCGAAATTCGCGAACCTTCTTTCCTTTGGTCTCTTTTCGTGCTTTTAACACTCTTCGAAGAGCCAGCTCCCTTATGTGAGACGCATCATCTTGCAACATAGCCAGCAACAAATTCTCTGGGTGTGTGAAGAATGAATTTCTTTGAATAGTTTTCAGTGCAATACTTTTCAGGTTATCTGGTAAATACTGACATCTTTTAACCATGTTAAAAACATGAATTGGACCATATTTACATGATGATTTTGTCTTTATGTCGAACCAGGTTGGTGCATAAACTTTCATAATGAAAGTCGCGAGATCCCTCAAATTCTTTGTTGGTTTAGCTGTTCCAATGTATAAACGGAGAATCCTGTTTGCGCAAGTCAACCATCGGGAATGTGCCAGTTTTCCTGGGTCTTTGCTAGCTTTGCCAGCTTTCAATCCTAATTTGCTAAGTACTGATCAAAAATATCTGTTTGAGATTTGCACCGCAATTTCTTCTGGTTCGGTGTCGCCCAACTTAGCTAGCAAAGACCCAGGAAACTGGCACATTCCCGATGGTTGACTTGCGCAAACAGGATTCTCCGTTTATACATTGGAACAGCTAAACCAACAAAGAATTTGAGGGATCTCGCGACTTTCATTATGAAAGTTTATGCACCAACCTGGTTCGACATAAAGACAAAATCATCAAATAAATATGGTCCAATTCATGTTTTTAACATGGTTAAAAGATGTCAGTATTTACCAGATAACCTGAAAAGTATTGCACTGAAAACTATTCAAAGAAATTCATTCTTCACACACCCAGAGAATTCGTTGCTGGCTATGTTGCAAGATGATGCGTCTCACATAAGGGAGCTGGCTCTTCGAAGAGTGTTAATAGCACGAAAAGAGACCAAAGGAAAGAAGGTTCGCGAATTTCGACTCCCAGAACTAAGAGCTGACGCATCTACTTATTATGATTTAATAGATTGGACGAAAGGAAAGATTACAGAACCTCCTATGACAATGAAATATAGCGACACAGAAATTTCAAACCTGATTACTTCAGGAGCTTTGATGGATTTCGAAAAGTATCCTTGCCACACTCAGGCTGTCGAAAGGTGTGTCGAGCTGGTAACGGAGGCTTCGTTAGCAGTTTGTGGACCAGAAGCTAGAGATGGATTCATTCGTACAAGGACAAAAGCCCGGCAAGACATACCCGTTTTCGACACCAAATCTCAATATTTTCGTGTTTATGAGCGCCCTGAAACTACTGATTTTCAACAATAAAATGTATTTTTTTGAGTTTATTTTGCTAGTTTATTATGATTTCAGTAAAGTTTATGATTAAAATTGTTAAATAGGTCCATATATCGTTTTCAATAAATCATATATGTGAATGTTAAAATTTGCATTATTTCAAAACTTTAAACCTAATGCGCCACCTTAAGATTATATATTTAGAAAACTAAAATTTTGCATAATTACTTCTAATACTATGTATCATCAATTAATGATACAGGAAATATGAAAAAAAGAAAAAAAAAATTTGGCCACTTTCACTCCACCCTATTATACAGGGTGTCCCTAGCCATTGATGGACAAAGCCGCAATATACATACACACTAGGGTATTTAGAACCAGTATACAAAGTATCATAACAATCAGTGTAGCGGTTACGAAGAAATTAACAAATTACGATTTTTTTACTTTGGAGCGACCTGTATGTGTTAGTACTTAGTAGCTCCTGAGGTAATAAATAGTATGAAATAGAGATGCACCGGATATTCGGTTACGGATTCGGATTCGGATATCCGGTATCAGGTCATTATTTTAATATCCGGCCGGATACCGGATAGTGACCTACTATCCGGCCGGTAACCGGATAGTAACATTGCTTGATTTCGGAGTAAACAAAATTGGATTTAAGAAACAGTCAGGGTCATAATCGTACTCGTTTATTGTTATAAAACAATTTAAACATTCCACTGACTTGCACCGCGCACTCATTTCGAACCTAGAAATGAGTCCGCGCGAACGTTCACTAAGAAACAGGCCAAATAAAAATTAAAAATAAATTAAATATCAAAACCTACACAATGCGCACCCGAAATACTGAAATGTAGGTATAGTTCCGCCGGCCGAATATTCGGCGGCCGGATACCGGATATTCGGCCGATGGGCAGGCCGGATATCCGGTATCCGGTTAAACAACTATCCGTTGCATCTCTAGTATGAAACCTTCTTCGATCGTTTTGATTATCTGTTTTATTAATGACATTAATAAGATTCTGACTTTTGACAAATGTCATCATTGCCGCACATTTTCAAACAAATTGTCAAAAGCACTGCCAATGATTAATACAGTATGTTTCTTTTTGTTGTCGATTATTGGAAATAACTTTTGTTTAATAATTTATTTTTTTATTTTTTGTTCTAATTAAAAAAATATTACCGTTAGAGCATTTCTGAGAAGTAACCCTACGTGGGATTTCAGGGTTTGTCCAATGGCTAAGATCATCCTGTATATTTTGAGATTAACAATGGCATAATGTAATTGTGACTTACCTACCTAAATATAGAATCGTCGACAAGTACATAAGTCCTACGCGTTCTGAAATAGAACATTTATTGTGTCCGCGTAGTTGTACGGTCGTACCGTACAGGCGGGACAGGAACTTCACAATTGGGCACGCCTGCGCAGATATTCTTGCCTTCCTACTGAACTGACACATGTTATTATCCAATAATGCGACTTTACTACCAATCTACTATGCTATTATTAGATACCACTCACTCTTGATATTCAGGTAATACGATATGCATAATTACACAGAGCCTCACAGAGGTAGGTATAAGTTGTAGAAAGTTTCCAACAAGTCAGAAAAGTTCTCGGAAAGTTCCTGAAAATTCCACAAGAAATTGCAAGTTTACGGACATGGCAGAAGTTTCCAAAGTTGTCATGTGGAAAGCTAATTTCGCAATTTTCTGATGGCACGTGACAGTAAGTCCCGTAGCGATTCTGCTACTGAAGCCACTCGTGCCACAACTAAGTAGTAACATAATGTAAAAGACACGTATGCGTCATAGCTACTGCGGGGAATTACCGCAGCGCAAAATGCTTCAAGATTCAAACACAATTTTAAAATGGTTTTCGAGTGGACATTTTACCTACAGTTAATATTTTCTTCGGGTTGGTGTGGTGAAAATTTTTGTGTTTCACTCGGGGGCAAATTTTGTTTATCCCTCGTGCGTTGAAACCCTCGCAACGCTCAAGAATCCAATTTTGGAATCTTTCGCTTGCTCGGGTATCAATATTAGCACGAGTGGTTAAGAGAGAAATTTTCCCCCTTGTAAAACAACTATTTCATCATAATTATGACAAGTATTGAAAGTAAGTCCTTTGCCTTTTTACGAATCAGTTTGCTTTTAGTGAGTGGAGAGCGGTTTATATCATATCACTAGCTGTAATTAAAGCGTTTTGTTTTGTAAGTACCTAGGCTATTGATCAGCCGAGCCGGTAAGATGTAAACCGAACAATCGGCCGAATATTAGTATTCGGCAAAGTCCATATTTAGACCATCTCTATTTTATTTCGATCTTTTTGTGAATGACATGTATTTTTGACATTATAAAAATAAATATGTTAATTTTCAATGACAACAGAATGACATTGCAGTGGTATTTCAAAGTTGCGGAGTCTATAATTAAGTAGATAATACCAATTTGACACTTTTGGATTCGTCCAATACCTAATGGTTACGGTTTCGTCTCTGACTGACCGGAATCCGACTGAGCCATCGGAATGTTTCTAAAGGTCATTGGGCGTTTTGTTCGGACATATGACCCACAGCGTACACAAAGGAAATAGGGCTAGGTATGTAGGTAAATGTATCTGCTACTCAGTGGTATGAGTCGCATTCTTGCAAGCCATGGGAGAATTGAGAAAACAATAAAAATAATTTCTTATCATTATAGCACAATGAATTAAGTCAGAATTATTGGAATCCAATCCAATTGCCAATCGTGAAGCAAAGCCAGGAGTCCATAAAACACGCACAAGAAGGTAGTCGGTAAATAAAAGAATCAGAAACATAAATGTAAACGCTCAGATCGAAACGACAGATGACGTACGACTGCGAGGCGGTCCAAGCGATGGCGTCGTATGCGCATTTTGGTATCTACCCACAATTGACAACATTTCATTTGTCGTATGCGCATTTTGGTACCTACCCACAATTAACAACATTTCATTTGTCGTATGCGCATTTTGGTACCTACCCACAATTGACAACATTTCATTTGTCGTATGCGCATTTTGGTACCTACCCACAATTGACAGCATTTCATTTGTCGTATGCGCATTTTGGTACCTACCCACAATTGACAGCATTTCATTTGTCGTATGCGCATTATGGTACCTACCCACAATGGACAACATTTCATTTGCCATTGTGCTATAAAATGTTTATCGTGCTGCATGAACCACGCTTTTGCACAATGCTGAAAGAAAAAACATTAATAACACTATCTCGTACACATACTGTTGAATAACTTTTTTCTGCCGGTTGATACATAAAAATAATTACATATTTAGAAAAGTGATATTAAATTCTCTATTTTAAAACTAGTTTGGTCTCTGTACGGGAAAGTTCATAAAGCGGGTCAAAAAAGCCCAATGACCTTTGCGTGATTTCCACATGGATTAAATTTCTTAAACTTTGAATGAAAACTTCTCATACTTTGTATGAGAAATTAAACATTCCATTTCAGATAGTTCCATTTTGTTTATTTCTTGTGAAATCTTCATGAAATTTCCGAGAACTTTTCTAAATGTTTGAAGACTTTACTTTTTATAGGAGCTTGGGGTTTAATGTAGCAGGGGTAAGTAGTAACACTCAATTTTTACCAAGTTGATGAAGATATTTTTACAAGATTTTAAACCGCCACGCCACCCCTCGGACGCCACGGTGAGAGGACGAGTGCACGCGCGTCGATTTTGTCATGTTTTGGAAAATATCGTATTCGGAAATAGTTGTTTTTTGACATTTTTTTAATATGAATATTATTAGTATATTTATCAAAAATTTTAGAGAATTTGTTCTAGTTGGTGTTAGTAGTTTTTATCGAACGAGCGAGCGAAGCGAACGAAGTTCTTACATTCGACTTGGGACACGCGGCTGGCTAGGGGCACGTCCCGGCATTTCGATGTTTTTAAGCTGAACTATCAGAGGATAGTTTGATACTCAAGAACTTAAGTAAATTTGTTGTAATTTAAATGAAATTGGGTAAACGTGTAGTTGAGGGCATTATATTTTAGTCATTAAATTATGAGCAGGCTCGATCAAGGGGTTATTGAGCTAGAAGAGCTTAGAAGGCTAAAAAGCTATTTGTGAGGGATCTTGCTATTCTGGTCACCTTTTTGCAAGAAAGTACGGTCGAGTTTGGTATCAAATGAAAGTGCTCGGCTTGCACTTTTATTTTAAATTTACCATTTTGAAATAATTAGCAAGATAAAAATAAACATAATATAGGTATTTGACATTTGACAGGAAATATTTCGGCTTACCACAGATACAGTATCAGTTAAGGGCTCCACAGACCTTGTAATATATCCACGCGATTTTTGATCCATTGCCATTGCATTAGTGGGACGTAAAATAGTAGAAATTAAATAAAATGCAACTCTAACATTTCCATACTATAGTCGGTCAAACAAATTTGTCAGTAGAAAAAGGCGCGATATTCAAATTTTCTATGGGACGATAACCCTCCGCGCCTATATTTTTAGCCGCTTTTTTCTACTGACAGAAATGGCTTGACAGACTATAAATTGTTGCCATGTGTAAGCATTTTACGTGAAAAATGTGACAGCTACGTCGAAAGTGGCGCCCTCATTTATTAACCGACTTCCAAATCTCAAAAGGAGGTGATTCGATTGTGATTTTTTTATGTTTGTTACTCCATATCTCCGTCATTACTGTACCAATTTTGATAATTATTTTTTTGATTGTATGTATATGCATACAGATTGGTCCCGTTTTTGTGATGATTGGTTCCCAATTCTGATGATGGGATCCATGAGGAATCGAAGGAACTCCTCAAATCTTAAAGGCATACATATAGTGATTTATGTGTTTTATCAACAAATCAAGCATATACATAAAAAAAAGTGAAATTTGATGAAGTGGAACTGCTGATGATGAGCAGAACGGAACTCTTCAACGAAGCATAGTTCACGTTTGGCGATTTGTCCTCTTCGTTATGTTTGTTAAGCAAGCTAAGATTTTAAGCCACATTTTTGTCAAGCTCGAGTTCTGATGATGGGATCCACGAGGAATCGAGGGAACTCCTCAAATCTTAAAGGCATGCGTATAGAGATTTTTGTATTTTCATCAGAAAATCAAGCATTTTCATTAAAAACTGTCGCATTTAATGAAGTGGAACTGCTGATGATGATCAGAACGAAACTCTTCAACGACGCATAGTTCACGTTTGGCGATTTGACCTCTTCGTTATGTTTGTCAAGCAAGTTAAGTTTTTTAAGCCACATTTTTGTCAAGCTCGAGGTCTGATGATGGGATCCATGAGGAATCGAGGGAACTCCTCAAATCTTAAAGGCATGCGTATAGAGATTTGTGTATTTTCATCAGAAAATCAAGAATTTACATTAAAAACTGTCGCATCTGATGAAGTGGAACTGCTGATGATGATCAGAACAGAACTCTTCAATGACTACACGTTCGGCGATTAAGAATTTCGATTTTGACGGAGCTGGCCCTGGAGCCAGACCTGACCCGAATCCGGGCTCTTATCTGGACCTGAACCCGGACCTGGATCCGGACTTGGACCCGGACTTGGACCTGGACTTGGACCTGAATCAAGACAGACCTAGACCTCGACCTGGTCCTGGACCCGGAACTGGACCCGGACCCGTACTCGGACCCGGACTCGGACCTTGACCCGGAAAACCACTGATACTTAAGCTAAATAAACCACTATGCCTACCTATACCTACCATAAAATGTAGGTATAAAGTATAATGATGCCAAACTTACTAGCCCCTCCCGCTCAAACCCCCGTACACCGCACCGCACGCGCCGTTAAGTGGGTTAGGTTAGGTTTGAACTGCGATCCTCACAGAACCGAAAAAAAGTGGGTTAGGTTAGGTTAGAAATGCGAGCCTGACAGAAACGAAATGCTACTAGAAAAGTGGTTTTGGTTAGGTTCGAACTGCAATCCTCACAGAACCGAACTGCTATCAGAGAAGTGGGTTCGTAAGGCTAAAACTGCGACCCTTACAGAAACGAAATGCTACCTACTAGAAAAGTGGGTGGTTTTACCTCCTTTTCTACATAGTGCACGATCTTTGTACAATAATCGTTCACCGGCCCCAATAGAAGTCGGTTTTTTTTCTTGAAAATTATGTTCTACTATTTTATGTCGAACTATACGAGTAAGTAGGTGCAACAAAGTCAATCGCTCTATATAATTTTTGACAAACCGCGAGTTCTCAGTTCGGGGCGAACTACTAGTTACTGGGAAATTTGTAACTTTTTACTAATCCTAGTGTTTGCAAGAAAAGGTACCTTGTGGCAATTTGTAACGAAACCGTGGGGTTAGTTGTAACATGGATAGAAAAGGTAAAGGAAAGGGAAAGAAGAGCAAGGAAGAAACTAAAAAGGTGCGAGAAACAGAAAAAGTTAAAAGGAAAGATTTAATCTCTTATCAGAACTCTAATCAGAACTGAGATAATGGTTTTGTTTGGCTTGTGGTGAAGCCTATGGAGAATCTAGGGACGAAAAATGGGTTCAATGTATTAGATGTAAAATGTGGGCTCGCGTGAGATGTGCGACGGGAGACGTTATTTCGTTTATATGTTTAAATTGTGATTCTGATGTAAATTAAATATATTTTTTTACTCATTCTTCAGTCTATCAGCATTTACTTATTTTGTATGAGAAATGCATACCATATTGCGGTTATATGTAGAATTATATAACTGATCTATGATTCAGTTCAAAAAGTCTGACTATTATTAGGTAATTATAAATTGCTGTGAGATTAAGATGCCTAATTACTTATAAGAAAATATATTTGAGATTTTAAGTTAAATGATTACTCGTAAGAACAAAATTGTTTTCTTAAGTTTTTTTACAATTGGAGTACAATTTTTTTTCGAAGCTTTTCTGAATGTTGCTTTACTTAATAAGAGTCAAATATTTGTAAAACATTAATAAATGCTTTAAAACTTAAAGAAAGTAAATACATATTACTGCAATGTTCTGGCGCCAGAGTGCAGCACTACCGACTCAGTAAATTCACAGACTAACTTATACACACTGTGCCTTAAACTGTTTTTTGACAAGTTTTCACAGACAATAAAATATGACATTGATGCATCAAGGCGGTTTGTTAACAAGGGCCTACCGGTAAACGCGAAAATCGAAATTAAGTTATCTGCCTCTTTATCGCTCGAATATGCAAGAGTGATAGAGAGATTAGATAACGAAATTTCGATTTTCTTGATTCGCGGTAGGCCATGTGATTGACGTGACGTGTGATGTGTCAATGTGGTTTGTTTACTGTATGTGCCACAAAGGTGCCACCTACGCAGAGCGTTGCCTAATATTCCCTATTGTTACTACATGCACAATAGCTGTTACAACTAGCCCCAAAAACGGGGTAAGTTGTAACAAGCGACGTTTTTATTTATTAAAAACAGCTCTTGGTTAAATATTGATAACAATTTATAACATTTTACCTACTGAAAAGTTAGACAAATAGTTAATCTCTTAAAACATAATTTCACATTTAAAAAAAAATCTATACTTTTCTTATTATATACTTTTTTCCAAGCCCCTGCTCCCCTATTGTATTTTCCCTTATGTTTTGCTAAGCTTTTTTACACTACATGCTCGTGATTAGGTAGATATTTTTTCATTCGCTTGCTCGTGTCGGGTTTCAATAATATAGGTACGTACCTACATAATGTAAAGGGGGACGTGTCATTCAATTGACAATCAACATAATGTAACATTATATTGTGGATTTTGCAAACATGTGAGTTTGCCTAAACTTAGCTCAATGAACTAGGACATGTGATACGATTATGATTTTGTGAATAACCATGCTGATACGTGTCTGGGACAAGGGGACCGTTACGGTTACATCGTGACGGGTACAGAGTTTGAACGACAAAGCGCTTCCTGTGTTTACTGCGACGTTCTGCTCTCGATCTGACATCACTCCAGATTGTTCAATAATAACATAAACTATGTTGCCTGTAAAGTGTGTAGCATCTTTGATATTTAATTATTATATAAAGCGGTATTACGGTTTATACATCCTGACATAAATTAGATATTTCCTTATTATATACAATAATATGAAAAAAAATATTATATAATACAGAGCTATTCAATCATGAGCGCACGATGCTAGCGGGATATGAAAGGTAAATTATTTACCCATACTATGTTTTTCCTTTGAGTTAACTAATGCCAGTAGTCGGCAGAAAAATAAACACCCCTACACGCCTTTTTCACGCCTTCAGCTTAACGCTTTTGCTTATTAACCAAAAGTGAGCTCCCAATGCTCCCATCCGCTAGTTCAGGGGTCTCCAAACTTTTTTACCTGAGGGCCATATTGCGCCGGGGGAAGGTGTCTGGTTGCTGATGTCAGGAACAGTTCCACTCTCAATGAATACTGAACCTCGCGGGCCGGATTGGAACGCGTCGCGGGCCGGATTTGGCCCGCGGGCCGGGGTTTGGGGACCCCTGCACTAGTTGACTAAAAATTTAACGCCCCTCCACTAACCGGACAGGAAAACGAGCGCCCACCATTTCTTTTTAATTAAGCGCTCTGACCTTGTCTGTGTAGCTTAAACTAGGTACTACTACATTTCTACCGATCCCACGAAAAACTTAACCTCTTTCCTCTATAAGCCTTTGGTATAGCCTGTCCGATTTCGAAGATCAAGTTCCCCATACATTTACTATGGCGTCGTTGATCTTAGAAAAACGGACGGCTATACGACGTGGCATCACTTTAATAACATACATCACCAACACCATAGGTACGTGTAATACAAAAATAAATTCCTCTCTCTCACCTAATTGTTACATTCTCAAACTTTACTACATAAATTTTAACAGAAAAAAACAGACTGCATGGTTTGAAATGCCACTAAAATTAGTATATACGATCACAGTGAATTCTTATAACAATTAATTATCTTACACTTACAGACGTAATTTTTTATTGTTTGGAGTCGTCTTCATCAGCGGTTCCATTTCACCAAATAGCATTGTTTAAATGCAAATGCTTGATTGTAGATAAAAATAAAAACATGGCTAAGAGTATGCTTATAAGATTTGAGGGAGTTCCCTCAATTACTCATGGAACACATCATCAGAACTCGACCTTGACAAAAATGTTGCATAAAACCTTACTTGTTTAACCTTTTGAACGCCAAGAACACCTAAAGGTGTCGTTACTAGTCGTGCCCACCGCGCCAAGGACCACTATATGTAGGTAGGTGTTATGGCGGACGCTGTAAAGTAACCTTCACACTTATGAGAGTAGGATTTACATTAGCTCGCTTGCGCCCGGGATCTTGGCGTTTGAATGATGTTTGTGTTTATGACATAAAGCGTTCAAAGGGTTAACAAAAATAAAGTATCTAGAACACTAATCCGCCAAATGTGAAATACGTGCGCTAAGGAGTTCCGTTCTGGTCATGTTCAGCAGTTCCACTTCATCAAATGGCACTTTTTCGTATGCAAATGCTTGAAGATTTGTTGATGAAAATACAAAAATCGGTTGGTATATCTATGCATATAAGATTTAAGGAGTTCCGTCGATTCCTCATGACTCAAAACTGGCATGACTTTATTTAACACAAATGAGACTAATCTGTTAGTAGGTATATACTTTCAAACAAAAAAATAATTTCCTCAATCGGTTCAGAAATAACTGAGTTCTGAGGTACCTAACAAAAATAAAAAAAACCTACAACTGAATTGAGAACCTCCTCCTTATAGAATTCTCTAAGCGTCCTACCACTGCTACCTAAACGCACCAGTCATTTAGCCAACGGTCGGCGAACAGACAACTGTAACAATTTCGTGAGATGTAAAATTCAGAAGTAAATATTCATATGATCATTTAGGTCAACATACATGATAAAAAAACTAGTACCTAGAGAAAATATCCTCACAAACCTAAGACATATTGTAAGGAATAATGTCCTACTTCCTACACTACCGTAAATTACACTGTTTTTCCTTCAGAATTGGAAATTTCCGAGACAGTTTTAAGATAATATGAAAAATAACAACCATAAATTGAAAGATATATTGTATTGTTACAAAGAAGACAAGTATTCTCGTGAAGTAATAGAATTACCTCGCGGAGCTATTTAGCGACCTTGGGTTTGATGGGTTACGGCCGCATAATTTGCCTAGCTCATTATCCAATTTCAGAAACTGACTCTTGTTTATAGCTCCCACAAGACACATTTGGTTTATATGACCCAAATTTTATGGTAATACCATTAAAATAACAATACTTCGTCAGTAGAATCTGCAGATTTATATTTCTGTGATCTATAGCCACCAATACAAACCTACCTATGCGCGGGTAAGATAAGAAACCTACATATGTTAACATATACCTATTTAAAAAAAAACAGATTTATTTAAATGGTTTTTTTTAGTCTGTACCTAGTGGCCTATATTTTGCCATAGCTAAAGTCTGCTTTACTTTAACTTTTTTACGCCATATCCATCAGGAATTTAGGATTAACATTGAGTAATCGTGTAGGCAAATAGGTATGTTTTGTGATATAGTTCGATACGAAAGCGTAGTAAATAGAGCGAGTCAGGGCCTACCGGAGCGTAGGTACTCAATGCTTGGTAGCCTGGTATATAGTACATAATAAGTGGTAGGAGGAAATAAAAAACGCTTACGTTAAACCATGCACCGGTCAGTGAAATCTACTGTCATGTTATGGGCAAAACAACATAGGTATTTACGTAACAACTCACGTCATTGTCATACAGTTACGTTACACCCGGCGGGTAGTTTCCTTGACACGTTTGCTGTCCCCTATACAAATAAACAAAGTAGAAAATATAATCTTCAAGTGCATTTACAACAATGCATCTGATTTGACACATGGAATGGACAGGAAAATGTTAACCCTAATTAATATGCATAAAGTATCAACATTTATTCATACTTAAACAAGACAAGTGCCAACCAAATTAACTTGAAATTAAGACTTTGAATAAAAAACAAATAAGTTCACATTTGCTATAACTAATTATTGTTATTTAATGTATAATAAATCAGATACATATTTACAAATCACTACAGTAAAGCTACTTAGAGCCGGTTGCACCAAACACAGTTGCCTCAGCAGTGTATTTCCCATACAATAAAATTTTGTGACAGACGGTTTGGTGCAACTGACCCTTATTCATATAAATGAATACTGAATACTAAAATAGACAAAGTTTTATTAGGCATACTTAACGTACTTACAATTACAACTAAACTTTATCCAAATATACCGTGATTTTCTTGAATTCCATTGATTTCAAGGGTGCATATTCCCGAACTTAAATTACGTTTATTTCTTTAAAGCACCGGTATTCTAATCAACTCCGTTTCGCAGTTGTAATCTTTCATTTAAATATTTTTAACTGATAACGCCCTGATGAGCGTGTACACTTGCCTTAGGGCCTGTTTACCTACATAAAGACCGTATCGTTAATAATTATGGGGACAACTTAGCCGTTTGTCTTTGGTATTATATTTTAATTTCAAAATTACAGATGTATTTAATTAGTGCTTTAATAAGGTACACATTTCGTCCTGGGAGCTCGACGTAAAGCATATGGTTTAGACGAAATTTAACCAATCCTCTCGAGTAACAATAACGACTGCTGACAAATACTACAAGAAAATTTGCGGTTAGCGAACAAGACAATATCACACAATAAAAAATCGTACTATGTAAAGAGCAATTGCACATGATTCGTATAGCGAAACATCTGTACATAGTCTAAGCATTTTTTTTCGTTAAAAAAAAGTTTAGGATCTGTGCATGGTGGCCTTTTAGAGAATATGGCATGTTACTTACAATACTTACGACAACTCTGACTTTGATATATAATATAACAAACATGAAGCGTTTCTATCGACCCGTTCTAGCGATGGATCAACGCTGCCGTGTCACGCCAAACTCCGTTAACTCGAGTTACATGAGTTACGAATAACCAGTCTAAATCGTCTTAAAAACCATTAAATATTTATTAAAAAGAAAATTTTGAAAATCTTCATTATTTACTGAGAAAAACTATGACTAACTCATGTAACTTCATTTTTTTTGCCGATGGCGTCAGACACAACTCAGTTAACTTGAGTTGCATGATATATGCATGACTGACGCAATCAAAATATCACCAACGTTTCTTAAATTACCGGAGTTAGGCATGACTGGCCGAGCGCTTGGTTTATACGACAACAATATTATTATTATTTCACTTGATTATGAAAAAATTACACATTTTATCTAGTAAATAGGGTATGGTTTATGCGCAAGCGGAATTATCCTTTCTGCTTAACGCAATTCTAATAAGAAGTGTTAGCATAAGGAGGTACTAATATAATCGAAATGTCTTATAGGTAGGAGGAGGAGGAAATATCTAGTAGGTATATGTTTACTTTGATGAGTTGATTATCAATGTCTTTTATTTTATGACCCAAATGATTTAAATCATACTTATTAAGGGATAGATTTCTATAAATTTACATACCTATTTGTTAGCAATTTAATTGATTCCGTTGTTTAACAAAACCCATAAATTGTGACGTTATTCGGCTAAAGGGACGACTTTGTCGGTTGTCGATAAGGCGCTAATGCCATAAAAATTCATTTGGAACCTTATCAACAATTGACAAAGTGGTACATTTTACTACAATCAAGCACAATGGGGTTGGCAACTGTCAAAAGTTTGCGTAGATGGCGCAATCATAGCTTGCTCCTAGTTAAAGCGTTTTTGTATGAAGAAAATGCGAATTAATTTATTTTAATTATGCCGAGGGCGTGTGAAGTGATGCATTGTAAAGAAATTGGTGCGCATAAATTTCCTGATGACGCTCGTTTAAGAAAGTTATGGCTAAAAGCTATTAGACGACCTAATTTCAAACCCGAAAAGGGTTCGAGGTTATGCTGCAATCATTTATCAGACACAGACTACTCGAAATCATCGTTTTTCACAGGTAAAATCGATAAATTAGAATAGAATAGAATAATTGTGTTGTTTTGACTCAATTTATTGCTAATAGTTTGTATGGCCTGTTTCAGGAGTCGAACATCAAAAGCGATGTTTGAAAAAAAATGCAGTTCCATCAATATTTCCATGGACAAAACCACTTTCAAAATGTGCTCAAGCTCGAGAAGAGCGGTTAAAAGCTCGAAATATTAAAAAGGCGCTTTTTCAAGCTTCACAATCGCCTACACAAGATAACTATCATTCTCATATAGATGTTGAAAACACTCTTGATCATGACGCGAGTGTACCTGATATGGCTGTCGAAATATATACCAAAGAACAATTAGAAGTAGAAACTAAAGAATGTACAAAACATAAACAAACAATGAATGAAGTTTTAACCACTGCTACTCAGACCAGTTCCTTAATGAGGCTATTTTCAACTGAATTTCTATTAGATGATGATGATTCTGTAAAATTCTATACGGGTTTGGAGACAACTCAAAAATTTTACCTGGTGCTAAGCACTTTGTTGCCCATGGCACATAATCTAAAATATCGTTGGAGTCAGGTTCTTGGCTTGTCGGTCGAGGATCAATTTCTAATATTATTAATTAAGCTCCGACAAAACAAAACTGATTTTGAAATATCAAAATTATTTAATATAAGCAAAACTGAAGTCTCCAATATCATAGTCACATGGATTAATTTTGTCTATGATTTGTGGTCATTAATAGATATTTGGCCTGATCGTGACTTAGTAGATTTTTACATGCCAAAATTATTTAAAGAGCAAAATAGTAGAACAAGAGTGATTATAGATGCAGCTGAAATACCAATCGATAAACCAAGCCATGTAACAGCACAGAGAGCCACATACAGCTCATATAAAAACACCAATACCATTAAATTTGTAGTTGGTGCTACTCCAGGTGGGCTTATGAGTATTGCTCGCAAGGATATGCTGGAGCAACAAGCGATAGGCAAATTATTGAACGCAGCTCATTATTGAAAATATGTGATGAAGGAGACAGCATCATGGCAGACAGGGGGTTCAATGTTCAAGACCTGTTTGCCTCTAAAAATGTAGCTGTAAATATACCTGCTTTTTTAAAAGGGAAATCACAGTTGCCTGGATTAATATTAAAAAGAGACCAAAAACTTGCAAGTCAGAGGGTCCATATAGAAGGACTTACAAAAACATACAAAATTTTACAGGCCCCTATAATTTCGTTTTATGTTCCATTAGTTTCTAAATATTTTTTATATGTTTAATGTTATGTAACATCAGAGAAAGGATTGTAAATAAAATTAAATAGGTAGTTTTATTATATGGTTTATTTAATTTTCCCACTTAACTGCTTTTACAACAAATGCTGAAAGATATGTGAATGTGAATAATACCAATACCCTAATGCCTATAGTATACATTAAATGACATTTGCTAAAGGTATGTATAGTCAGCCAAGAAAGCGGTCTACCACTTTTCGACTATCATCTGATTGATAGAGTCAAAAAGTGGTAGACCACTTTCTTGGCTGACCGTACATAAGTTAATTACATGATATCTACTATTCGTAAGTCTGTGTGAAAGAGAAGTTGTGGCAAACAGCTATTCAGAACAATATTCCTCTTTTAATTTGATTTTTAATGTCAGCTGTGGGTTGTTTATGTAGTATATTCAGGATTAGGCCTACCTTACTTTCTTTGTAATTAAATCATAATCATAATATAGACTCTGCTTTAAAATTTCTGGTTTGAAATAGTTATTGAAGAAATAATCTAATTTTTCCATCATATCTTTTATGAAATTCTCATCTCTTGAAACGAATATTACCTGCATATCCTTATAAGTGTATACAATCAAGTTGCAATACTTTCTGTTTGTACAGTAGAGCTGCCCTTGTATTTGGAAATAATAAGGGCAAGTTTTTTTTAAGGTCAGTTTACCATTTTCATATTGCAAATATGGCACAGTTGCTGTTGTAATCAAGTATTCTCTACTTGAATATGGGCATTTCACTTCAATCACTGTCTCATCTCCCAGTAAGCCATCAGGTGTAGCAGCTAAATATGGCCTTTCTATACTAATAAACAATCTTGCACATTCAAATCATACAATGAAGAATATTGTTCAATGGCTATAGGTTCATTTAAAATCCCATGAGTAGTCGCTCGGGCAGAAAATTATTTTTGATTCAAAAGCTGCCGACTGAAACTTGCTTTGGATGAATCTTTTAAGTTGCAAATTGTGTGGAATTTACTGGCGGTAAGTCTGTATTTTCTCTCTTCATGCCACATAAAACATTTCTTTTGTTCTTTGGTTAATTCTTGAATTTTGGCAATCTCATTTTGAGTTATCTCTGTTAGTTTTAATTTTTTTAACATTTCTCTCTCCGGATCAAACGATGTGTATGCATGGTCAAACAATAAAGCGTACGGATTTGCTGGCAAATATAGTTGTTTTAATGGCATATTAGAATTTTGAAAATTTAATATCAGATTTCTTATTTTATTGTTGTAATTTTCTTTATTAATGCTTTGTGTGGGGTAAGGTGTAATTGGCTTACATGCTCTCTTTTTAGGCAGTTTCTGTGCAACTATAGGTGATGCTGTATACATTTTTTTTGGTACATGAAATGACTGTAGTTTTTGTGTACACACTTGATGAAGTAATATTATATTTTTTGATACCATATGATGTATGCCAAGAAGCAAAACAGCCACATGTTTGCATTTGGCCTCCGTGCCACTACCCGCAGGACATTCGCAATGGGACTCCTCTGGACTTCCATATTTGTGCAGCTTAATATCTACTTCATATTGTAATGATTTCATGGTCTTCTTACAATAACCTTTAACATAGGTGAAGTCTCCAATATTTGAGGCTCTGGCCAGGGTTAAGTAGCGGGACTCATACATAGATTTAGCTTTGTCTAATTTTTTGTTGGCAAAAGCAAAATACTGTCTGATCTGTAAATTTGTCAGTGATGGTAACGATGTACTGCTATTGATATCCCGGTAAGTTTCTGGGTTGGGTAGTACCATGGTAGAATCTTCATTATTTTGGTCTTCCAGGTAACCAAAATTTAAATTTCGGTCATAATATTCCAACCTAGAAATGTAAGAAAATGAAATTAAGTCACCTTTGATCATTTGCTATCATGTGAAAGCCTGAAAGTAACGCTACGATTTTGCCCCGAAATATAAATTCGTAGCCCAATTAAAATACAAAGGATTATGACAATGATACCGGGGAGTAATTTATAATGATAATATCCCATTGTAAGTGGTTTTAGATGAAAAAATACTTAAATTTTTTATTTGAGGTTATACCTTTCAATTAGCTCCGATTTTCTTCCTCGCAAAGAGGCACCTCTTCTTTTTAACTCTTCTTTTAATGCCACCACTCGCCAATTCATGATACATCGAATACATGATGACTAAACACATTATTAATTTGTTTCACTAAATAAATCAATGAAACAAATTAACAACAAACACGAACTACATCTGACGGCGCAAGCTATGATGGCGCCATCTGTCCAATACTTCGACCGGCCAACCCCATTCATGACATTTTATGCGTAACACAAAAGGACCAATTAAATTGTTGACAAATTTGTCTTCGACGAAGACTTGTAGAATCAGGTTGGTAAAGTAATACGTGCCACGTCTGATCACGCGTATGTCATATAACTTGACTTACATGACTTCGTGTGACCACTATAGTATGGAAGAGTTGATCATGTGGAATCATTTAATTCGAATAAAATGAAAACTATTAAATTATGCGGAAATAGTTATTTGTACAACAAGAGATCAAAGTTTGATATTTCTTCGAGTGCTTATTTTGAGTCCCGTGCAAGCGAAAGATTCTATAATAGATTCACGAGCGTAGCGAGTGAATCTAATTTAGAATCTTGAGCGTACTAAGGGATTCAAAAGCGCACGAGATGTAAATAACTTTGATCTCGTGTAGTACACAAAATTTTTCACCCTAAGCAGTGAGAACATACCTAGAGGGACAGAGATAATAGAACCCAAGTATATCGAACTTGTATTAGACCCCGCATGTTGAAATGACTATAAAGGTCACTTGAATGTCATTTTGTCTCACTCAGTGAGCAAAATCGCATTTTGCTCACTGAGTGAGACACAATCAGTGAGCAAAATGCGATTTTGCTCACTGAGTGAGACAAAATGACTCAGTGAGCAAAATCGCATTTTGCTCACTGTTTTTAAGAAGCAAAGTACCCTTGTTCGAGCTGCTGAGGTGAAAAAAAATTAAAGGGCCTATTCTGTGACTATATTTCCTACATGTAGAAAAAAAAATAAAAAAATTACGATGAACCGTCAACGATAACAGCATTTGAATCTTTATAAACTTTAAACGTAATTATCTCGAAACTCAACTTTTAAAGTTACATGAGATGCGCGTGACACGGCAGAACGCCATGAATGTCCGTCCGGCTTTGGTTTTTAGCTTTATTTTTCTAGCTGTCTCCGTCATTTCGCTTGCATCAGAAATTGAAGGGATTCCAAAACGTGGGGTGAAAAATCGTTTTTATGTAAAAATAAAAATTCACCACATTTATTCCGCAGCTGCTCAATTGAACAATCATGAAGAGGACACTTAGATAACATGTTTTGGTAGCCTATTAAATCGTACCAAAGAGTCGGTGAAATAGTCTCAAATTCAGCTCGATAGGCTTGTCCGGACTGTATTTGCTATACGGTATTAAAAGCATCATAAAGTCCCTAAGATAAAAAAAAATGTCAAACCTTCTTAAATCAGATATAGCTTAAAAATACCCTCAGATCAAACTCTTAGAACATAGTAATCAATATATATAATAAAAGCAAGTGTACAATGTGCGTGCCGCTAAAACTCAGAAAGATACGATCAAGGAAGCTATATGGGGTGGTAGCCCTCTATCTCCCGTCCATGAAGTTTTCCGTTTTTACCTGAAGGGTGTGCTTTTGAAGATATAAGGGCTGAAAGTTTCGCCCCCTGAGACCCAGAAGCAGTAGTTTTTGTTTTCGAATTTTGAACCTTAACTTAATAAAGAAATGTTCAGAATATATCGTGAAATATTTGTACCTTGTACTTTGTACCTGTTTCGGGTCTCGGAGGCTAGATATTTCCAGAACATTCGAGAGTATTCGAGAGGATTCCACAGCATATCAAAACATTCTGGAATGTTGGCGAATATTCGAGAACAACCTAGATCATTGTGAACATTCCAGAACACTTTCGAATATTGTGGAATATTCTGGAACATTCGATGCTGTCTCGGAGGCTAGACATTTCTGGAACAGTCCAGACCATTTGAGAGTATTCGAGAGCATTCCACACAATATCAGAACATTCTGGAATGTTGGCAAATATTCGAGAACATTCTAGATCAATGTGAACATTCCAGAACATTTTTTAATGTTGTGGAATATTCTGGAACATTCGAAGCTGTCTCGGAGGCTAGACATTTCTAGAACATTCCAGACCATTCGAGAGTATTCGAGAGCATTCCACAGCATTTTGGAATGTTATCGAATATTCGAGAATATTCTAGATCATTGTGGAACATACCAGAACACTTTCAGATGTTGTGGAATATTCAGGAACATTCGAAGCCGTCTCTGGTATCGGAGGCTAGACTTTTCTAGAACATTCCAGACCATTCGAGAGTATTCGAGAGCATTCCACAGCATTCTGGAATGTTATCGAATATTCGAGAACATTCTACATCATTGTGGAATATTCCAGACCGCTTTCGAATGTTGTGGAATATTCTGGACCATTCGAAGGTTTTTTGTAGGATCATAGCTACCTATTATATAGGTAACGTTGTGAGGTTCGAATGTTCAAGAACATTCCGGAATATTCGAGATCATTCTACAACATTTCAGAACTTTCTGGAATGTTGCCGAATGCTTGAGAACATCCCAGATCATTGTGGAATATTCCAGAAAACTCTCGAATGTTGTGGAATATTCTGAAACATTGTGGCCCAATCGAAGCCTTTTTTGTATGGGTGGAGCTACAGAACATTCTGGAATGTTGTCGAGTATTCGAGAACATTCTAAATCATTGTGGAACATTCCGGAACACTTTCAAATGTGGAATATTCTGTACCATTCGAAGCCTTTTTATAGGGTTGGAGCTACCTATTGGTAGGGGTATATATTAAAAGCAAGACAGTTGTGAGGTTCTAATGTTCAAGAACATTCCGGAATATTCTGGAATGTTATCAAATATTCGTAAATATAGCCTACAATCCAGGATCCCAGATCATTGTGGAGTGTTCCAGAACACACTCAAATGTTGTGGAATATTCTAGAACATTGTGGACTATTCGAAGCATTAATACTCTCAGGAGATTTTCGACAAACAATTCCGGTTGTCCCTATTCCATATGCTTTTCTCACGGTCAACTATACGTAGGTTGCTCTCGAGTTGGAAATAAAACAAATGTACATAGAAGTAGGTATAGGTATTGTAGTTAGAAAAAAATACCTAAATATATTTTAAAGTTTATCCTTTTATTACAACCACCACACAATTCTCATGTCAGCTCCCTGAGCGAAGCCGGGTACCTCAGCTAGTACAAAATAATACACATGCCAACAGTTAGACCAGGTTTTATCTGTCCCTATACTTAACGATACAGTCTTTATTTAAAGTGTTTAGTACGTACGAGTTCTTGGGTCAAAGTGGTCAAACACATTTTAGAAAAAGGTTACTTCTGTGGACAATACAATGAAAGTTAACGACTCTGGTACATATAGAGTCTCGAGTACTGAAAAAATGTATCCCGCCTGTAAAAGATGCAACATAAAAATTAGCTTTAGATTCCCTTAACTTCGCGATGTTTACAGGAAAGAAGCGAACGAGTTAACCACAGCCACACTACACACTACAAAATGTGTATGACTGACCCTCATACATTGGCTGATAAACGTAAGTGCTGTCTCTGACGATAAACGTTCGAAAATTAAATTAAATTGTTTGGTAGAGTTAAAATATAATGCCCGTGTTACAACAACGCTATATGCAAAAAAAAACTGAAAAATACGGATAAAACGAAAATTTCAATGCGTCCTGAAAATGAAAACATTTATTTTCAGGCAACTATTGGCCCATAGATAAATACCTTAAAACTAGCATACATATTATTACAAAATATATCTTAAAACTAAAAACAAAAACGATTTTATTTTTTCGATAATTTTCAACCCTAACAACCACGAAAATAAACTTGTGGGCAACAGCTAGGTAGTTAAGTTATTATTATAAAACCGTCACAATTTATGTGCTATAAAAATCTTACAACTCGCGGCTGCTTGAAACAACTGAAAGAAAAATTAATAAGTAGGTGCTTATTAATAACTATTGATTCCTCATCAATGGGTCGTCGTTAGTCGTTATGTTCAGAAGTAGGTATCTATGTCATGGCTGCTACTCTATTTCCACAGTAACGGCGGCATATATCTGATGGCCAGTTCGATTGTGAAAGACTACTACAGTACTCTTACTATCAAACGTACCTAAACATATTTTACTCGTAATTATTTATGACATCTTATTTTCTTTTTCTTAATCCAGCCGAATGTTACCGGCTGGATAGGTTATGTATGAGGCTTTCTAAACAAGCCCTTTTTAAATAAAGAAAATCCAAACCAATCCAAATTTGGCCAAAATTAGGTTGCTTCACAGACCTAAATGATGCTCCTTTTGTTATAGGACTTAGCATGGTTTTCATAAACCGCATACCTCTGATGGCTCTGATGAATTAAGTTCTTTCATAAATCAGTCTGAAATAAATCAGAATATTTGGACTTGGTTATTTTAACAAGGTATCTGGCATGATTAATGAAGGCATAATTTCTCAAGAGCGGGTGTTCGCGTAGAAGGAAAGGAAGACCTAAGGGGTCTATCGCCAATCGTAGAGGAGGAACCTGCCGATGCGCTTAAGAGCGCTCTTACAAGAAAAGTCGAAATAATGCAAAATTGATGATACTAGTCGACGAAATTCAGGACTTTGCGCTCATTATTAGAAACAATGAGTACTTGTTCCAGTAAAAGCGTCTTCTTATCTTTATAAATATCGTTGTAAATATTAGAAAAAGGACTTATTAAATTAGTAATGATTTTTTTTCTGATGGTCGTTTCCGAAAAACCCCGTGAAGCACTGAATGGCGAGCTCTTATTTGGAAATGTTGAGAATTTTACTCTGCTAAACCTGGCTATTTTGTATTACTAATACCCTGTACTTTAGGCATATCAAACTATATTTTTCCTACATACCTTTGAGAAAGAGAAAATCAAAGTAAAACGAACTCGATTTTCTCTCCGAAACAAGTGTCAATTCCTACGAAAATCTACTTAATATCGAAGTCATTTTCATACTCAAGCAATCTGCAACGTTTGCTTATACTGTTGGTATACATTAGTGTTTATGAAATTCTACTATAATTTTTTGGCAATTTTTTGAAAACTACTCTATATTACCGATGACGCGCGCTGCGCCAGCTCAGTGCCGCGGCAGAGCTTGTAGAGGCAGGACGTGTGTCGGTCGGCTCCGCACATTTTCAACGGCGACGACGAGGTTTTTTATCATTGTGTGCGGCGGGCGCCGTGTAAAACGCTATACTGTGTGCGTGTAAACCGCAACGAGAGACTTTGATCCTGGCACTGTTTTTATAGTATTATAATTTATAATGGTACAGTTTAATAAACTACCGGACAGGATTAAAAATATTTGACACGACCTGACATTCTATATGTATTTATTTGACTCAAGATAGTTCTCAGGGTCTGATGATGGAGCCGGAAGGTGGTCACCGGTACCAATCAACCATGCAACTAAAACCACTTCGTGTTTAGGCTCCTTTTTGTTCATCTCAACAAGATCTTTGACACAAGATAGTACTCAGGGTCTGATGATGGAGCCGGAAGGTGGTCACCGGTAACAATCAACCATGCAACTAAAACCACTTCGTGTTTAGGCTCCTTTTTGTTCATCTCAACAAGATCTTTGACACAAGATAGTACTCAGGGTCTGATGATGGAGCCGGAAGGTGGTCACCGGTAACAATCAACCATGCAACTAAACCACTTCGTGTTTGGGCTCGTTTGATTCGGCTCAACAAGATCTTTGACTTAAGATAGTACTCAGGGTCTGATGATGGAGCCGGAAGGTGGTCACCAGTACCAATCAACAATGCAACTAAACCACTTCGTGTTTAGGCTCGTTTGATTCGTCTCAACAAGACCTTGGACACAAGATAGTACTCAGGATCTGATGATGGAGCTGGAAGGTGGCCACGGGTACCAGTCTACCATGTAACTGAACCACTCCGTGTTTGGGCTCGTTTGATTTGTCGCAACAAGATCTTTGACACAAGGTAGTACTGAGGGTCTGATGATGGATCCGGAAGGTGGTGACCGGTACCAATTAACCATGCAACTAAACCACTTCGTGTTTGGCTTCGTTCGATTCGTCGCAACAAGATCTTTGACACAAGTTAGTACTCAGGGTCTGATGATGGAGCTGGACTGTGGCCACGGGTACCAGTCTACCATGTAACTGAACCACTTCGTGTTTGGGCTCGTTTGATTTGTCGCAACAAGATCTTTGACACAAGGTAGTACTGAGGGTCTGATGATGGATCCGGAAGGTGGTCACCGGTACCAATCAACCATGCAACTAAACCACTTCGTGTTTGGCTTCGTTCGATTCGTCGCAACAAGATCTTTGACACAAGTTAGTACTCAGGGTCTGATGATGGAGCTGGACTGTGGCCACGGGTACCAGTCTACCATGTAACTGAACCACTTCGTGTTTGGGCTCGTTTGATTCGTCGTAATAAGATGTTTGACACAAGATACTACTCAGGGTCTGATGATGGAGCTGATGATGATAGACAGGTACCCGTCGCCACCTTCGCGCTCCATCATCAGACCCTGAGTACTACCTTGTGTCAAAGATCTTGTTGAGATGAATAAAACGTGCCTAAACACGAAGTGGTTTAGTTGCATGGTTGATTGGTACCGGTGACCACCTTCCGGCTCCAACATCAGACCCTGAGTACTATCTTGTGTCAAAGATCTTGTTGAAACGAATAAAACGAGCCTAAACACGAAGTGGTTTAGTTGCATGGTTGATTGGTACCGGTGACCACCTTCCAGCTCCATCATCAGACTCTGATTATCACCTAGTGTCAAAGATCTTGTTGTGACGAATCAAACGATCCTAAACACGATGTGGTTTAGTTGCATGGTTGATTGGTAATGGTACCTTCCAGCTCCATCATCAGACCCTGAGTACTGTCTTGTGTCAAAGATCTTGTTGAGACGAATCAAACGAGCCCAAACACGAAGTGGTTTAGTTGCATGGTTGATTGGTAATGGTACCTTCCAGCTCCATCATCAGACCCTGAGTACTGTCTTGTGTCAAAGATCTTGTTGAGACGAATCAAACGAGCCCAAACACGAAGTTGTTTAGTTACATGATAGACTGGTACCCGTGGCCACCTTCCAGCTCCATCATCAGACCCTGTGTATCTTCAGTATCAAAGATCTTGTTGAGACGAATCAAACGAGCCTAATCATGTTACTACATGGTTGATTGGTATCCGTGACCACCTTAATCATCATCAGATCCTCAGTACCAGTTCGTTTTTAAACCCTCGTTGATACAAACTTTACAACCTATAGGTACCAAATGCAATGACGAAACATGTAAATAAGCGAGTAGGTACCTATAATTTCTTTCGAGTAATATACCTTCATAAGTACGAGTATGGGGCTAGGTATTCATAAATTACGTCGTTTCAAATGGGAGGAGTGGGGGGGGGGGGGGGGGGGTCTGGACAGCGGATGATGGTAACATGACGTAGGAGGAAACAGATTCATCCGAAGCTTGATTTTTGGATGTTTTGGGGGGGGGGGGGGTCAAAAATCGTCAAAAATAGATGACGTAATTTATGAACAGCCCCTATGTACATTTGCACTGCATTTAGTATTTTCGTACTTACCAAATAACAGTTTTAGAACTTTAAAAGTTAAGTACAGTTAGTGTTGTTATGGTTGATTTCAATATGCTTCGCGAAGGATCAAGAATGTTTAATCCATCATTGTAGTGCGAGTGTGGTAGAAGGGATCGGCATACTGAGCTCGCACGGCCTGCCGCAGCGCGTAAAATACCTAAACTCGCTCAACGCCGAAATGTAATAGCGCTCTTAATAAGAAGACCAAATGGGTGCCCACGCTCACTGGCGTAGTCTCTGCTGAGACCACGCGTGCGGTTCAAGGTAAATACTAGAGATGCAACGGATAGTTGTTTGGCCGGATACCGGATATTCGGCCTGATCAACGGCCGAATATCCGGTATCCGGCCGCCGAATATTCGGCCAGTGGAACTATACCTACATTTCGGTTTTTCAGGTGCGCATTCTGCAGGTTTGACCATACGTTCGCGCGGACAAATTTCTAGGTTCGAAATGAGTGCGCGTGCAAGTCAGTGGAATGTTAAAATTGTTAAAAAATAATAAACAAGTACGACTATGACCGTGTCTGTTTCTTAAATCCAATTAGTTTGCTCCAAAATCAAGCAATGTTACTAACCGGTATCCGGCCGGATATTAGGTCACTATCCGGTATCCGGCCGGGTAGTAAATTAATGGCCGGATAGGCCGGATACCAGATAGTAACCGAATATCCGGTGCATCTCTAGTAAATACAACCATTTTCAATGGTAACTAACTAAATTATTATGATAACCCTTGTAGCTCAGACCTTTTTTTATTGTGGGCAAATAAGTGATTTATCTCATGTCAAAGAAACTGATAAAAATTACAAAATGTCTGAAATTCACAAATTATGTTTTGTCACTAATTGTGTAGGTTGCTGAAAAATTAGATATATATATATTGTAAGGTTTATTGCAATATTTATTACTGGTCTAGGGTTACCCACATATTGCATCAAATTTACTGGAAGACTTGCGGCATTATTTTTAAGAGAAAATACTTTTTTTAACAAATCTTCATTAACACACAAGAAATCCTGTTTATTTTTAGCTAACGTATCATATAATTATATTTTTTATAACATATTGCATTTAAAAATTCAAGTAGCTTATTTCAGAAAAAAATTGAGCATTTCATCTTATTAGAACGACAACATTTTTCAAATTTCAAATAAGTACAGTAATGTCGAACAGAGAAATATGTAGATTTCTAATAACGGAAATGTGATACTTACTCTTTACATGTAAAAAAAATTATATCTGAGGATTTGAAAGGCTACTTAATAGGAATCCGAAGTCAAATTTGTAAAATAAATTGCCGCCTTGAATCTTCTCTTGAATTTCTTAATTTTTTATTCAATTTCAATTTGATGTATTTAAAAATTCAAGAAGCTTATATCAGGAAAAAATTGAGCGTTTCATTAGAACGACAACATTTTTCAAATTTCAAATAAGTACCTACAGTAATGTCGAACAGAGAATTATGTAGATTTCTAATAATGGAAATGTGATACTTACTCTTTACATGTAAAAAAAATATATCTGAGGATTAGAAAGGCTAATTAACAGGAATCCGAAGTCAAATTTGTAAAATAAATTGCCGCCTTGAATCTTCTCTTGAATTTCTTAATTTTTTATTCAAATATTATAATTTAAGAATCTCTACTCTATGTATTAGTTTTTGGCCGCAAGTTCTCAGTTCGGAACGAACGAACTACTAGTTAATTCAAGGTTAGGCTAATGCCATCTAACATATGTACTGACCGTCAACTTAATTTTACTGTACCCCTACTGTATAATATACCTTTTTTTTATTAATGAGCTAACGCACTTTAACGCAGCTACACTTACCAGATTAATACAGTCCGATAAAGCTTTACGTAGGTATAACGTCACTAAATTTGAAGTTTGCACTATACAAGACAAGGCTAAGACGACGAATATTAGCCCAGTATTACAATTAAACCACGCACATAGTACGAGTACTAGCAGTGCCGCCGCCGGCCACCAAGCACTCGTTTGGGGAAACGCAATGAAGATACTACGAAATTACGATAGATTCTGCGTGCATACAATTGTTGCACAGAAAGTGTGTCCACGAACGTGGAACTAATCCACAATATAATTATTTAGTCTCGTGGACTGCAGTTGGTAAAGTAAGACCCAACTTGTAAGGCAGTTGTCAAATAGATAATTAGGTATTGAGGCGAGTTTTCTTTTGTAAGATCAAAAATGTGTCTATATTTATTTAATAAGTTCATTGCATATTTATTTGATATCATTTATATATGCTGCATTATGTGCACAAAGTTTTGGCATTGGACTTCCACCGTTTCGACCTGAGGACAATATTATCGAATAGCATAGGTATTTGCTATTCGATAATAATAATTTGTAGACAAAAAATAATTAAAAAGAAAATAAGGTCATTTTTGAAATTAGTTCATAAATAACGGAGACTTTAAATTGATGATAAAATGGTCGAATCAAGAACTCGTTTAGTAGTCGGTGTAACTAAAAGTGAAATAGAGCAGACCGCGATTTTTTAATATTATTAAATTAATTTGAACGCAGTAGTGATGAAAGACAATCCTGTACAGCCCAAGTCCCAGGACATAGGCAAGAAATACTACTCAAAATAAAACAAATAACAGGTGGTACCGTGTGCGTGGTCACCCTTATGAAGCGATGCGTTGCCCAAGCGCGGCCGGTTCCGGCCTGGTGGAGCCGGAATGCTACGGCCCGCGGTCGGCTGCTGCCTCCACCGCGGCGACGACGCCTAATAACCCAAATAATACCAGACCTAGAATATAGAGTATAATTTTATTAATTTTACCTCTTGTACAATCAACATCAATAGTTGCGTAGGTACTATATAGCGTATGAAACAACATGCCAAAAGTACCTACATATGTATATGTAAACATCGGTATCAACGTTTTTATTTTCATGGCAGTTGGCACCCGGTAAGGCTAGCAATTAAAATAGAAATATGTACTTACAGTGGAATATTTTGTGTGCTACTCTGCAGCGGCGCCACCATAATGAATACCAATGAATTATATGGTGAAATGATGTACCTAAAAGGTACATCATGTACGTATAATGTTTATGGCTGTACCTGTGATAGGAAACGAAATAATCGGCATTGAAAGTGGCGCCGCTGGGGAGCATACTCCCCAGCGGCGCCACACAGTACTCATAGATAGAAATGATATTAGCTATTTTTTTCTTATGTAAATTGATGTACTAATGCTGCTGATTACGTACCTATTGAAAAAGAGAATTATTTTGCATTGATTAGTGATTTTATTTACATTTTAATTCCGCGTTCCACCTAAACGGTATGAATTGTAAGAGAGGTGCGCGGGTGAGCGAGATGGAGATAGAAATTCTTACCGCGGGACCGCGCTCCCGCGGCCCGTTCCGATTTTCAATAATAATAGTTATTTGTTTTACAAGGGGGCAAAGTTGTTGTTTAACCGCTCGTGCTAATATTGATACCCGAGCAAGCAAAAGATTCCAAAATTGAACCACGAGCGTAGCGAGTGGTTCGAAAAATGGAATCTTGAGCGTTGCGAGGGTTTTAAAGCACGAAGGTTAAACAAAATTTGTCTCCGAGTGACACACAAAATTTTTCACCTCACCAACCCGAAGCAAATATTAAATGTTAAATACCGTCATTATAGCCAACTTTGCCACCAGGGGAAACTTTGCCCAAAACGACAATTTTAAACATTAAATAATAGGTTAAATTATTAAATATTTAAAGGAAATAGGTTAAATTTGTGACAAAACTATATACCAAACATATGCTCAACTTGACTTGGGAATTTTCAGCGAGTTGTCAAATATAGGGTATATTTCGGAGGGCAAAACTTGTTGAAAAATGAATGCAAGTAGAAAAAAAATGAGAACACTGACAAATATCTCCGGGTTTCAGTTATAAAACATGAATCATAGATTATGTCCATTGAGGTTTAATCTAAAAAGGCCTAAAGACACAAAAGTTTTGGCGGTGGGCAATGTAATCCGGTAATTGACAGACCTATGGATGCCAACATTGCCCACCACTTAAAACGGCTTAGGGTTGTCACTTTTGACAAATTTACCCAACTTCGCAAGTAAGCGAATGTTATGGTTATGTTTTGTACACTAAAGTAAGTTTATAATTATATACTGTATTTGATTGGTCTTATTATCCTTTATTTAGATGTTTTATCCCTTTAACGCATGAAAACTACAGCAAAACTCATATTTTAGTCCATTAAACTACATGTTTTCTCTAAAGTGACAACCTTAGCCTTTGTAAAATGCTTAGGTGAGTCTTGTATGGAAATGGCCAAAAACGGGTAGGCAACATTGCCCACCAATTCAAAAGTTATTACACTTATCGCTAAGTTATTAACAGGGAACGGTACGATTGCCCAAAACCATTAAATAATCCTTAAGGGGCCCACTGATTAACAGTCCACCGGACGGTATCGGCATGTCAGTAGGAACAAAATTTTGACAGTTCCGAACGACTGACAGGCCGATACCGTCCGGCGGACTGTTAATAAGTGGGCCCTTTAGACATCATCATCATACATACGAGCTGTATTTGAACACCAAATTGTCGTGGGCAATGTTGGCGCAAATCCCGGATATCTTTGCCCGCCCTCTAAAACGCCAAAAAAAGTGGGTAAAAACATGATTTAAAAATTTTCTTCAATTAAACTGATGCGTTTGATCACTATGGACGTGCTGAGCAAAAAAAGTCATATGATGTGTTATATTTTTTTTTGAGAAATTCGTGTTTTTTTTCAAAAAAAGCGGGCAAAGTTGGCTATAATGACGGTATCAAACAAAATCAAATCAATTTCAAATTAATGTTATTAAATATTTATCATCCAAAATCATCATTTAAAAGTCAATTCTACCAGTAAACATAAGAAAACAACTCAAAATTTGCATTTGATTACTTTGCCTCACATGTGAATTAGTTGCACTTTGCTATCCGTTTTTGAAGTGCAAAGTAAGTCTTTCCGAGCTGGTGTGGTGAAAATTAAATTACCTAATGCAAATTTTGAGTTGTTAACTTATACGTTACGTATTATAATATGTATTGTCTTCGGTTACCGCGATTGCATATGTTACTCATGAAATAAAACTATTAAAACGGATTATATCGCGTATAAAGTTAGACCAAAGGAAGTCTGCAGCGATTTTGATAGCCCAAGCAGTGCAAGTGTTATATATATCGCGGTCTGAGTACCCACAACCCACAATACAAGCCTTCTTGAGCTTACCGTGGGGCTTAGTCAATTTGTGTAAAAAAATCCTATGAAATTTATTTATTAATTTGTTTGATATTTTACATTAGTATTTTCGTCGGGTTGGTGTGGTGAAAAATGTTGTAACTCTCGCAACGCTCAAGATTCCATTATTCGAACCAATAATTCGCTTTTTTATATAATTTTGGAATCTTGGACAACAACTTTGCCCCCTCGTAAAACAAATAACTATTTTTCTTTTTACAGACACATAAACATAACGAAAGCCAAAACAAAAATATTATTTATGAAAATAAGTTCAAAAACTAAAACCCGACTACTGAAAATCGCAATGAAACAAGATGTAATTCTTATCTGAAACTATCATACAGAAAATGTTATTTAAGTATATACTTTTAAATAAAAAAAAATACAACGTACTTAATATAATTTTTCTTTTGATACAGAAGTACAGACACAGAAACATAACGAAAGCAATAACAAAAATATTTATTATTGAAAATCGGAACGGGCCGCGGGAGCGCGGTTCCGCAGGAAGAATTTCTATCACCATCTCGCTCACCCGCGCGCCTCTCTTACAACTCATACCGTTTAGGTGGAACGCGGAATTGAAATGTAAATAAAATCACTAATCAATGCAAAATAATTCTTTTTTTTCAATAGGTACGTAATAAGCAGCATTAGTACATCAATTTACTTAAGAAAAAAATAGCTAATATCATCTCCATCTATGAGTACTGTGTGGCGCCGCTGGGGAGTATGCTCCCCAGCGGCGCCACTTTCAATGCCGATTATTTCGTTTCCTATCACAGGTACAGCCATAAACATTATACGTACATGATGTACCTTTTAGGTACATCATTTCACCATATAATTCATTGGTATTCATTATGGTGGCGCCGCTGCAGAGTAGCACACAATATTTTATGAATAATACTTAATGTTTATTTTCTTTTTACAAGTTTTTGAAGTGAAAACTTCTTTAGCGGCGCTGGGCACTTTTAGAAGTGGGGAAAAAATGATAAACTCGAGACAGTGTAGGGCGATCACGTGACCGTAACGTTTAGATGGCCACTCATTTAGATGGCATTTAAATCAATAAAGGAAAACTCAATGACATTACATCAAAAAGGTTCTAATCTTGTACGGGTTGAAATACGAGGATCTCACAGTTACATTCTAACTTTATATCACTCAAATATAATTCAATAAAGCTACATCTTGATGAAATCGCTAATAAAAGTGAACTCTAGTACTGGTGAATAAAACGCAAAATATCATGACCAAATATATTTAGATGCGAGGTCTGCAAGGTAACTTTACAATTTCTATTCGAATTTTAAACAATTAACGCTACAAATTTGAATTTCGAATTTTAAACCAGCTCACTGACCAGCAATTTCGAAACTAAAGTTTTTCAATAGAAAGGAGGATGAGTCAATTATACATAGTGCTGCAGACATTTTGAACTTGTTATTGAGTTTTCACTTCTGTCGGCACTCCCGGAGTGCAACCCGTTGTTTTTTTTTATATTTTACTTGCTGTTTATTTGTACTTAATATGTTTGTTCGGGTCAAATCTTACAAGGTAAGTTAGACATGGTTAGACCCACTTCCCATTAATCGATTTAGTTGCAAATACACATATATATGTAAGTTGGGTGACATTTAAATATTATGGTATCGAGCCATCGAGCTGATCTGATCTGATGATAGGGCACAGAAGGTACCTAGCTATAGAAGAAACTCTGCGATAAAAAAACGCAACCTAGTTGTGTTTGGGTTTGTTAGCATTGTCTCGATGAGTATTAGTTGCTGTTGAAAGAAAAGTACAGTTAGCGATAAAAGCTTGTATCAAAAATGAAAATGTCAAAAATCTTATTATTTTTAAATTTAATTATGCTGCAGCGAACTGTATTTATAGGTACTGAAAGAGGTTTATATTCTAAATATGTCATATAATCTTAATACTCATTTTGCTTTTTTTTGCATTCGAAATAATGCATGCTAAATAAGGTAACGAATGTCGATTTAACTGTTGTCACGCCAAATAATATATGCTGATGTGGCGTCTCCTCTAGCTGTCACTGCCAACGTCATGCCATATTAATCTAACAGATGGCGTTAGGGAGCTAGAACGCACAAACTACTAAGAAGATACTACGTCTAGAACGCAATTAGTATGAGGCCTACATCGCGCTTACGGAGTTAATGGCAGTTTTTATATATATAACTTCCGACCAACTCTCAATGGACTTCGGTCCCCAGGCATAACACCCGCCTGGAGAGAGTACTCTCTATTGCCTCTCTACATTCTACATTGGTGACCTTCCGACATTGGACAGCCATGAAGACCTCAAGATCCTGATGACGCCGCCTCGCAGCAAGCCATTTCTCTCTCTCTCTCTCTCTCTCCGCTCGCCTCTCTGGCTCATAGCAACTGCGCTCGCCACTCTGGCTCTGAGCACACTTGGTTTCGCTGTACACTTCATATGTCGTCGCTGACCCCTCCGCTCAAAGATGGCGTTAGGGAGCTAGAACGCACAAACTACTAAGAAGATACTACGTCTAGAACGCAATTAGTATGAGACCTACATCGCGCTTACGGAGTTATAATGTCAGTTTCTATATATATAACTTCCGACCAACTCTCAATGGACTTCGGTCCCCAGGCATAACACCCGCCTGGAGAGAGTACTCTCTCTATTGCCTCTCTACATTCTACACTGATATATGAATCTGCTGTGTAAAATAATACTTCGTGTTAGACTTTATAATTGACGGATGAAGGTGGCGCACAATAGATCAACACTTCAAAGCAAAATCTCACCGAGCTAAACTTTGTGTAGACTGGAGGAAACCGGCCTATTTGGAGAAAAGCCGTCCACATCTCTTCTAAGTACCTATAACTAGTATGGATATAATATCATGAAACCTATGACGTACAATTAATCAATATACAAATATTTACAAGTGTGGTTATTAAAAGTTTAAATGGTTGGTTACTTTGTAGGATAACTCGAGAAAGAGATACTTTAGAGTAGCGGTCGGCAACCTTTTAGCAGCCAAGGGCCACATACCGTTAACGAAGTGGACGCGGGCCGCACTTTGTTAATATTAATGACTTTATCAGACATTGTCGTTTGTCAATATTACATAAAAAATAACCAGGGAGGCTCGCGGGCCGCAAGTGAGAGCTTCGCGGGCCGCTGGTTGCCGACCACTGCTTTAGAGCGATTAATGTTACAATAAAAAACCGGGCAAGTGCGAGTCGGACTCGCGCACGAAGGGTTCCGTACCATAATGCAAAAAAAAAAACAAAAAAAAAACGGTCACCCATCCAAATACTGACCACTCCCGACGTTGCTTAACTTTGGTCAAAAATCACGTTTGTTGTATGGGAGCCCCATTTAAATCTTTATTTTATTCTGTTTTTAGTATTTGTTGTTATAGCGGCAACAGAAATACATCATCTGTGAAAATTTCAACTGTCTAGCTATCACGGTTCGTGAGATACAGCCTGGTGACAGACGGACGGACGGACGGACGGACGGACGGACAGCGAAGTCTTAGTAATAGGGTCCCGTTTTACCCTTTGGGTACGGAACCCTAAAAATGAAGAATATTTTATAAGCTTTCCGAAAATATAGTTTTTTTTGGTGTATGACAATAATTATGTATGTTAGGGCCAATTCGGTAACGCTCATGCCAACGGCGCGGCGGGTGGCGCGGTAATTCGGTAGGTATACTAATATTAGAAGTAACGTTGTAAAAAATACTGCAATAATCTTGCAAATTTCATCTCAGAGGCAATAACAGAGCAAGCCTCAAGTCTAGAAGGCGATTACGAACTATTAACTGCGGGCGAGTTTAAAGATGTTTCAAGCGTGAAGTCTAATAAGGATAGAGACATTCTTCACTTGAGGTCCAATCACGAAGAAGCTGACACACGATTTGTAGTACACGGGATGGATGCTTCTCAACTGGGTTTTGACACATTGATAGTTATGTAATAGTAAGGACACTGATGTACCTACCTAATGTTGCTGTCGACCCACTTTTACGAGAAACTATGACCTAAGGTTTGGATGCAATTTCGCACATCACAAAAGCCAAAATATGTTCCCATACACGATATTATGCAGTCGGTAGGACCAGAAAAAGTAATTTACTCGCTATTCATACTGTAACAGGCTGTGCTATACCACAAGCTCGTTTACTGGTTTTACAAAAAAAAGAGTAGTTGGAAAGTATTCAATCAATACAGTCCTCTTTTAAAAAACTTTGGCTCAGACTGTGCACCAAGGAAAAACTCAAGCAACCGGAGATAATATGCCCGAGTGACTCTCCGGGATGGCGGCATGCACGACAAATGTTGACCGTACCAAAAGATATATCTCATGAGGGTCTTGTAGAACAGCCCGTGTAGCTGCTTATAGTGCTTATCCTTCCATACCGCCTTGCGGTCCTCGGTGCTTAGTACTACAAGTTTGTGCCAGTTCTCGTTTGCCAAGGAGAGCGGCGTGAGGCCCCTGTCTACTGCCACCACATCAGTTAAAATAGAGTATATGCTTGTATGAATAAAGTGAACAGATTTATATTTTTTACTGAATTTCAGGTGTATATGGTGTCCGAAACCATACAAAATTATCTGGTCTACAGTCCTCTAGCCTGGCGTATCCATCTGTCAACTTTATTTCAAGTTCCGCCTCCAGGGGAGAGGGAGAGAAATTAGGGGTGAATTACCGACACATGCCAAATTCCACGCGGGCGGAGCAGCGGGCACAGCTAGTTAAAAATACAAACAAATACAACTATATTTGTTTATATTTCATTTTTCTGCAGTCCGTACTCTGCCATGAATGTTGAAAGGCGATATTTTGGTACCTACCTATATGGAAGCATTCCATGAAAACGTTAAGTGTTTCATCGATAACAAAATCAATTATTTTAGCAATGCCTATTAAAATTGTAGCTTATTATGAGTAAGAGTCGCTTACGTAATGTTTGCTTTAATGCCGAATTTCTTTGTCAACCTATTATAGTAAAAGTAGGTTATAACGTTTTTAATAACTAAAGCGGCTTTAAGATGATTCTAATAATACACGATAAAAAGACAACCCAAAATAGAACCGAGCTTGGAAAGTCATAAAAATGAGTGCAAAATGTGCAAATGTCAATTACCTAAACAGTGGAATGTTCCTATGCCACCTGGAATACTTTTCCAAATACCTAGAGATAATACATGTACAACATGTAATGTATTTCTGGATGCCAAAGTAATTTGAGGTGACAGCGACGATAAAGGTAAAGGACGCAAAATCAAAATACATAATTTTGTTTTAAAAAATGAAAGATGATTACGTTATTAATTGTTCAACTACAAGGGACATTTTTTATAAGTTAGACGCTGGAAAAGACAGCCACCTTAAAATAATCAAATTTTATAACTATAAATTCAGCGGAGATACTTCCGGATACCAGCAAACTTCAAAAGATGTGTTTTGAACTACAGTCTAACATAAATAAAATAAATGATGACATGCTTATACAAAAGATTTTAGCAATTATACCACCAAAATTAAATTACTTTAGAATTATATGGGAGAGAACTCCATAATCTGACTAAACCATACATACCTACTCCTCATTAAACGTGTTCAAAAAGAACTTAAGCTATTTGAAAATAGTCCTTCAGAAATACATCCACAAATAGAAGAAGCCATGAAAAGTAATGAAGTGTTTTAACTGTAATCAACCAGGTCATATCGCGTATTCTGCATCAATAAAAATTGCACCATTAAAGTGGACAGCACACTTCTAGTGAATGTTTTTTCACAAAAGTATGTAGGAAAGGAAATGTAATAGAAAGGGACACATTGAAAGATTCTGTCGCACTTTCAGCTTGGTAAGTGAACAAATAAAGCATACGACTAAAGTTCGTTTTTTTTAGCATTAGAAAGAACTTGAAAGAAGGTAAGCGATCTTGACATGTCTTTTAATTGAAAAACGCTTTTTAAAAATCAGTAACTATTACTTATGAAAGCAGAAGAATATAAATGATCGTATTAGATTCATAAATGTTACATATTTGCCGTAACTTATTTTTAAAATGTGTTTTTCAATTAAAAGACGCATCAAGATTGTTTACCTTATTTCTAATGCTAAAAAAACGAACTATAGGGGCTTGTGCACAAATCACGCGAGGTTCGATAGGGGGAGGGGGGTCACGGAAAAATCACGACAGATCACGTTGGGGGAGGGGGGTATAAGGAGACATCACGTGTATTTTTCTACAGTGAACGAAACTAAGAAAAAAAACATTTACTCGGTTTCGTTAAACATAAATCTTCACTCTGCACTCAAAATAGCGAGTCTATTTAACGAAAATAGAAAAATAATCAAGATTTTCTATATTAGTCGAGGGTGGAAGCCCTAAACGACGGCGTTGCATGAACAAAAGGATGGATTTAAGAAGTGGAGCCACCGAGATTTTTGATGTTAATTTTTAGGGGCGGGGGGGGGCTCTCAACTTTATCTTGATATCTATATCATTTTAGTTACTAGGCCAAGTTTGGTATCGTTTTTGTATAAATCGGGGATGCCAAATTCATTTATGATATCATTTCGGCACCATTCCGAAGTAAAACAAATAAAATATGAAAAAAATACATTTTTTTTTATTCCTCTTCACGCTCAAACTGCTGAACCAATTTAGTTGAAATTTGGTATAGAGATGGTTTGAGTCCCAGGGAAGAACATAGGATACTTTTAATCTCAAAAATAATCCCTAAAGGGTGTAAAAAGGGAGGTGGAAATTTGTATGGGGATTCAATAACCGCTGAACCGATTTAGATAAAATTTGGTATAGAGATAGTTTAAGTCCCGGGGAAGAACATAGGATAGTTTTTATTCCAAAAATAATCCCTTAAAAATGAAAGGTAAGGTGTAGGATTGTATGGGGAATCAATAAACGCTGAACCGATTTGGATGAAATCTATGTCTACATCTTTGATTTAGTCGAAAATGATATTAAACTTGACTTAGAACCTAAACTTAAAGAATTATAACCTCAGACGTCGCAGACGCTTAAAAACCCCCCCACCCCCCACCTGCATCAAAAATCTGGGTAGCTCCACTTCTTTAATCCATCCTTGGGTCCTAAGGACCAATCCTGCCAAAGGAAATCTCTTGTTCATGCAACGCCGTGGTTGGCCTTTTTATGCTCTGAGCACCATCAACTATATACAATACTATTTATCTTAAAATTAGGTCGAATGAAAAAATTTCAAAAAAATACACGTGAGGTTGTGTGGGGGAGGGGGGTAGCCAAAAACCTCACCAAAAATCACCAAGGGGGAGGGGGGAGTCAAAAAGTAGCCGAAAACACCTCGCGTGATTTGTGCACAACCCCTAGCTAGTAACTAGAGCTATCATTGATTTTTGTATATTTTTATATTTCATACACAAACAATATTGTTCATGAATAAATAATGATGAATGATGGTGATGATTCAGGGGCCTTATTCGACATGCCACTTTTGACGTCGCATGTTGAACTTCCGTTGAATCTGAACAATCGTGGATTGTCGAATAGGTAAAAATCATCACCTGTCAGTGAATCTCATGTCAATGAATGATTTCATCGCTAGACTTTTTTTATCGATGGGTATGGCCGCCGTATTTGGATTTATGACATTTAAAAGGGGATTCTATGGCATAGAGTAAACTGCATTTCTTTTTTCTATAGTTTTATGATTCCTCTACTCGACGCAAGATGGAGTTAGCAGTCAAATTTCGGTCTTGGCGTTATAAAAATAAACCGCAAGAACGTGACATGCAGTTGCCTTGGTGTAGATCTATCATGAAAACGAATATATGACAATTGTCCAGAATTAAAAAAAACTTGACAAATAACATACAGCAATACATATACCACAAAATGTCAAATAGAAAACAGATTTATTATAATTACGAACAAATTATATATAAAGTTTGATTTTTAATCCAAACCCCGGCTCTTAACAATTAACTTCTTGTAACATGTGTGCAAAATATCATTTGATATCACCAATTGCTTTTCGGTGAAGTAAAATATCATGAGTCATGAGGAAGACGGAGTAGCCACAATAAGCTATATTTTTGTCCTTTGGGTTAGATGGCAGTGAAACAGGGAGAGATAGTGAAGAATGCGGCAAAATAAGCATTTATTGTATTTTTAGTAGTTAGTAGACTAGTTTTTTTTTCTAAAAATTAAAATTGACGCAACAGTAAGTTCATAGCCGCCTATGAGCCAGTCTGTTAGGTGCAGGCTTAAGGGCTAATCCCGAGGGAAGCGGAGCGTCGGCGACTAGCTGCTTGCATCGGCTTATCAACCTCTTCTCACTTTTACCTCAGGTTCTTTGATTAATAAATTACGGTAAAATTCGTAAGGACTAGCGCCTGTGCCTGTGCTCTAAATTGGCAGCTATGCCTGCCTACTAAGTTTTTATAATGTTGAATTTTTAATGGCATATAAGACAGCGGGCGGTGTATATGTATATTGACTTAGTAAATTGATTTTTTCTCAGTTTCAATGAACAGCAAATTAGAGTGAGATTAATTTTAAACTTATTGTTATAGGTGTTCTTAAGGTCTTAACAGACATTGACAGAAAATCGCGAAAAACCCGACCAGGTGCGTCGGGTTATTCCCACTAGTTACCACCAAGTTCTTACCAGTGGTAACTACTGGGAATTTTTTTTCACACCTTTTTTATTCCCAGTAGTTACCACCAAACCGAGTTGGTGGTAACTAGTGTGATTTTTTTTTAAGTAAGGCTTCAAGCAAAAAACAGAAAAAGAGTAAAATAATATAATATGGGCACGTATTTAACCGGTCAACTAATTAATCGAATTTAGGTAATTTAAAAAAATAGATATGGTTACTAAAATTAATAGCTTGGCAACAAAAACGGAGCCTTAAAATATATCAATATGAGTTGTATTTTAATGCCGTTACAGCTTTTGATTATTTTTAGGCAGGTACCAAGTACTTATTTGGCAACTGAATTATTATATTGGAGACCATTTATGAAGCACATTTTAAAAAGAAAACGGCTATCTATTAATTCAAAAATGAAGTTCTTTTAATTAAAATATTTTGTTTGGTCCCTACACGGTCAACCTAACACGCTCCTCCTCGCTTCGCTCGTCGTCGCACCTATCTTTTGGCTCTGGTAGAACACAGTGGTAACTATTGAAATTAGTAATTAAAAATTGTAAGATCTAATGGTATAATGGCGATTAGGTGTTTCATAATTAGGAATTTCGACTATAAGTATACTGACCATTGCGCATTGGTAAATTAATTTGAGGTGTTTTGTATAAATACTGACCAATATTCATATTTTTTTTTAATTCTTTCGTATTAAAATACTACCAGAAACGATATGACCAATATGATTAGGTACTTAGATGTGAACAACTAGATGCCAACCAAATTTTATGATCGCTTGTCAATATTAGTTGCCTACTTATTATTTTAGACGCCAACTTATCACTTCAAGTTCCCTATAAATTATTTGGGTGGCTTGATTTTGCTGCCAGGATTTTAATAATATGATGCTTATATTTGAGGCTAACATAAATTTATTGGTGCTAAAATATTAATGCACAGCCAAATTATATGTGACGTTCCACGGGAAAAGGTACCTTATGAGGGTTTCTAGTTTCGGAGATATGAAATGTTTTGTAAAGAGGTGAAAAAATGCTCAATTTTTTTTTATTGTGTGATCTGAAACCTTAATGCGTAACGTTTGTTTACCTGTTTTTATTTTTATTATAAGTTAGTTATAAGCCTAGTAATGTCGTCTCAGAGTTTAGTAGAAAAGGTACCTTATGGAAAAAAGATTGAAAATTCCCAAAAAAACTAGTCAATACGGGAAAAGAAGTTTGGTAGAGAACTGTATTAGCATTCTGCAAAACTAATTTGATAATTTCAGTTCTGGTTGGGGCGCCTCGCAAATATTATAACCGTACATAGACCGACATCACAAATCCAAGTAGCCTGCTATTATACCAAAGTTACTCTCATCAAGTCTTTCTTAACTAGAATAATCTTCATTTGGTTTGGTCGCATGCAGTAAATCAGCCATTGGTTTGCTGAAAAATGCCAATACCCGACGCATTACCTTATGGAATATCTGAGGTCATTGAACCTCAATGCCGCTTATCTTCAATAGCAACCGAAATATATTATTGATAAGAAATAGACGATTTATACCATCTTAACCCCAAAATATTATTAGTTTATCCTAACTGTTCCATCATCATCATGCCTCATCATGTAACTTAATCACAAGGTACCTTTTCATTACATACAAATTATTGGACTTTTTAAGATTATTATGACGAAGAACTAATTAAATTTGGGGCAGTTTAATGTAAATTAATATTTTCTATTCATAAAAGATAAACTGTAATATGATTGATATTTTGTAGTGATGTATTATTAGATTTATTTCCATAAGGTACCTTTTCGTAAATGTATAGAGCAAATACTGTTATTGTTATGTAAGTTTAAAGTGGCATAAGGGGTTAAATATAGTATTTAGTTGGGGTTTTAGGATTTATTTCATTTGAATGACAGAATTTCTTTCATATGTGCTCAGAAAAATTGATTGTGTGTCACATTAAAAGTAAAAATATTCAATTTTGTGATTTTATATGAAAAAGTCAGAAAATACATTTTCACCTCTAAATCGGTATTGTTTTTTGCTTAAACTGTCTGTCAGTGTCGTTTTCTAATAGATAAAATTTAAATCTTGAGAGCTCATTGCAATCAATCGTGAAAATGAAATAAAACTTTATTTTCAAGAGATTGGTTAGTATACACATAAATCAGTCGATATCAAAAGTTTCTATTTCCATTACAGAACAAGTCGCAATATTTTTTTAATCTCAGATATATAAGGTATTATTATTTGTACTCAACTATGTAACTTACTTCAGGAACATAGTTTTTTAGGCGGCTAAACTTAAAACTTCTCTATCGTGAAGTTGCTCATTTCACAACATTATTTTCAAAAAATCATATCTCTGTAACTACGCAACCTAGAAGGTTGATCTTTTGTGTTATCGATAGCTTATTTATTGTAGATTACTGGGGTATGCATAACTCCATACCCGCCATAAGGTACCTTTGACCGTGGGACGTCACATATTATTATATGCCCGATGAAAGTTCCTGTTTAATATTTTAGTTGCCCGGTTAATAATAAGCCATAAATATGTACTTTATCTGATTCTGATGGCGATGGCGTGCGAATGCGAACGTCTATAAAACCTGTCGGTATCGAGTAACGGTATCGGCCTGTCAGTTAAAACAAAATTTTGACAGTTCCGAACAACTGACAGGCCTATACCGTCCGGCGGACTGTTAATCAGTGGCCCCCCCTACACTTATACCGGTAAAACTGTTTAAATATTTTTTATCACTTTTAAAGCAGTTTACTGAATCACTAACTGACACAATTATTTATTACATCACGCTACATTTATACTATACTATTTATACTGTTTTTATTAGTATTTAATTCTAACAATATGTTGGTGGTAACTACTGGGAAAAAAATTTCCCATCTTATACCAGTGAATAATACCAGTGAAAAAAAATACCACTAGTAGTGGGAATTTTTATTCCCAGTAGTTACCAGTGGTAAAAGGTGGAAAAAAAATTTCAAATAGTTACCACTGGTAAGAACTTGGTGGTAACTAGTGGGAATAACCCGTCACTTATGTATCTGACGGTCTGCACGAGGCCGGGCATGGCGGGCATAACACATACTGTGACTTATCTAAGCCAATTTAACACGTGCTATACTGACGAGCACTGGATCGCAGCGAAGCGAGTGCTTAGATACCTAAAGGGTACAAAGAGTCAAGGACTCTAGTACAAAAAGACGGACAAGATGAAAGGCCTAGTCGGTTATGCGGATGCTAGCCATGCTACTTCCTACGATTGGAAGTCGTTTACTGGTTTGGTCTTCCTATGGAAAGGAGGAGCTGTTTGCTGGGAGAGCAAAAAACAGAAAACGATTGCCCTTTCAACTGCGGAAGCCGAGTATGTTGCCATCTCAGAAGCAGCCAGAGAGCCAATATTTTTAAAACGATTTGTTGCTGAGATCACTGGAGAACGAGAAAAGCAGTTATATAACTATCTTCAGTGATAGCCAGTCAGCAGTTGCCATCGCGCAGAATCCTGTGCACCATCAACGCACAAAGCACATTGATGTAGACATGGGTAGTTCGCGAATGAAAGATTCAAATGAAGTACTTCATTAGATGTGACTCACTCATTCACTAGTTCAGTTCAGATTCATTTAGTTCTGTCCATCAGCAGTTCAGTTTATCCATCTTGTCTTTTACTTGCCCACTCGCTCATAAAGTGACAAGGACACCGTATCGCGTCCCGACGCCATAACCCCGAATAGTGCCGAACGCAGCCGAAGCAACACGAAAACTTTTGGCGCGAACAGCCGAGTGAGCTGAGCGGCGTCAAAATCGGAAACACTCCTTGCACTTGCGCAAGAAAGTTATATTCCATTTCACTCAGGCCTTGGCTTGTACTCATAAACTTAACGATAGGAAAAAACAAAACAACTACGCAGCGTACATTGCTTGCTTATTACAAAGAATGAGATTTTTGCTGCGTGCAAGTGAAGCAATGTATACTGACTTAGTAAGAGTTCACAGTTACATTTGGATAATGTTAACTGAAATAAAGTATTTGAAAATATTTTTACAAGCTTTTATTTACTTTCACCTGACCGTTGTCTGTCTGTCTGTAATCAAATCTTGCAAGTTAAATTTGATCCACTTCCCGGTGTCCGATTGAGCTGAAATTTTGCATGCGTGGATAAATTGGATGACAATGCAATATTATGGTACCATCGAGCTGATCTGATGATGGAGACAGGAGGTGGCCAAAGGAACTCTGTGATGAAACAACGCAACCTAATTGTGTTTGACGTTTTTAGAATTGTCTCGATGAGTATTAGTTGTCTGTCGTAAGAAAAGTACAGTCAGCGATAAAAGCTTGTACCAAAAATGAAATTTTTGCCAAAAACTTATTTCAGAAATAATTTAATTTGTTCAAATACTTTGGATAATGTTCCTAGGAATGGAAAAAAAGCGATAATATTTTTAAATGAAATTGATCTTTAAAAGAGTTGCATTAGAAACTTTTTAGACTAGCTATAAATAATTTCGTACCTACGTAATAATAAGAAAACTTTGCAGTTTTGGAATTTACGAGAAGCTTAGTTTTCATTTCATTTTCGCGCGTTTACGTGACTTGTGATTTTTAAAACTTTGCTTAGATATTATTAAAGGTATCTGTAGATTCTCTTTGTGTTTATTGTCTAAAGTGTTGTATATATGGTGTAGAAGTGTAGATATATTGTAAATAAAACTGTAATATTCGTAAACTGGCAGTGTCGTGTATATAATTGATTAATTGCACAAAAATGTCATCAAGAAAAAGGAGCGCCGTGTGGAACCACTTCACGGAAGTGGAACCAAAACGTGCGAAATGTTTATATTGCACAAACACTTTATGTATTTCGGGCGGTAATGTAGGTAATTTGAACAGACATTTAATAAAAACAAAACACGCAACTGTGCCTATTAATACAGAGCGTCAGGATGTGCCTCAACCTGCTGCTGCTGCTACAAGTGCGACCCAGCCAGGGACTGCCAACCAGCCAGTTTTGGTAGAAGATCTGGCACAAAATATACCTACAGTGCAAGCACCACGACCTACCCCGGCTCAACAGTCTATGAACGAATTCTTACATAACATGAAGCCGCTGGGACCCCGTCGCGCCGATAAAATAGATGAACAACTGATTAAAATGATCGCTAAAGGTCATCATCCATTTGCGTTGGTTGAAGAACAGGAATTTAAAACATTTGTGTCCATGCTGTGTCCTGGGTACTCGCTGCCTACCCCCAAAACTCTCTCAGAGAGTCTTTTACCGAAAATGTACAAACGAGAAATGGATAAGGCTAAAGCAAAAGTAAAGGACGGGCAGGCTATTTGCCTAACCACAGATGGATGGACGACGGACAACAACGAGAGTTTCATTGCTGTCACGGTTCACTACATAGGAGCTGATACAAAATTAGAGTCTACAATGCTCGGCTGTGTAGAATATGCAGAACGCCACACTGCAGCAAATTTGGCCCAATATTTGAAGGATATAACACGGGAATGGAACATCGAAAATAAAATCACGGCAGTGGCTAGTGACAACGCAGCCAATATCACCGCAGCTATCAAAGCAGCAGATTGGCGCCAAATATCGTGCTTCGCTCACACATTAAATCTTTGCGTTCAGAATGCACTGGCCGCAATCGCAGAGACAACCGCTAAAGTAAAACAAATTGTGGAGGATTTCAAACGAAGTTCACAAGCCCTAGCTAAGCTCAAAGAGATTCAAAAGCAGTTAGATGTGCCTTTACTTAAATTAAAACAAGACGGGGTAACTCGCTGGAACTCCACCTACGAGATGTTGCGCCGCATGTCACTCACAAGGAATACCGTCACCGCCACTGTGTCTCTGATCAGGCCGGACTTAATGCTCAGTGGTGCCGACTGGATGATAGTGGAAGCAGCGGTGCTAATTCTGGAAACGTTTTATTATGAAGTCACGGTAGAAGTGAGCGCGGAGAAAAACGTGACGTTATCTAAAGTCATCCCACTGTGCTCAATATTAATCGCAAACGCGAGGCAATTATTAAGCGCAGAGCACACATTGCCTGAAATTAGAAAAAGGGTTCAAATTCTTCAAGAAGAGCTGGAAAGGAGATTTGCCAATATAGAGCAATCGGATCGGAGATATATGTGGATGCGGCACTATTGGATCCTCGATTTAAGGATAAAGGCTTTAGAGATATTTTACTCGCAGATAGAGGTATTAACAACTTAAAGCAACGAATTGGTCGCCATCGCCCGCCGCAAACATCGACATCGACACTTCAGCAGCAGCTCAACCAGCCGTCTACTTCCAACCAGCAACCGCTTCCACCACAGGAAACTGTCTCGTTCTCCATTTGGGCATCTTACGACCAAAAAGTGAAAAACCTGAGGCCAACCAACCCAACAGCAGCAGGCATAGTCGAGCTCCAGAAGTACCTACAGGAACCTATGCTTTGCCGAACCAGCGACCCATTCCTGTGGTGGCATGATCGCCGCTTTATATATCCCCTGTTATATAAATATATAATGAAAAGGTTGAATGTTGTGGCGACTTCCGTTCCCTGCGAACGCATTTTCTCAAAAGCAGGGAACATTTTGACAGAACGAAGACGCCGGCTCACGTCAAAGAAACTGTCAGAGCTTCTTTTCATTAGCTGTAACAGTTAAATAGGTACAGCATGTGTTGTAAATATCATACATGTGTAAACCGTGTAAATATATTGTAAATATTGTATATTCAAATCACTGTACATACCACAGACTTTTAAATACGCCAATCTAGTTTTAACACAGTTGATTCAAACTATAGTAAATTACAGTTTAATATGATATATATATATCTACCAAATAAAAACAAATATAAATGTTTATTGTTTGGCAGATATAGCATGTAGGGTAAACCCTCCAGTGAATGAACACCCCCCAGTGAATGAACAAAATCACGTTTTTTGTCTAAAATAAGAAATATAGCAATTTTTACCACTTGTCGTATTTTTTTTCTTATTAACAACTCTATTTCCTATGCAATTTCAACCCCTGCTAAATTTATTTTCGACCAGTTTGAACGTGACTGGCGTTTGAAGTTTACGTATTTCTGGTTTTGAAGTTTTGTATGCAAAAATTATATCCCAGATAAGAACAGTGTACGTTTGGACCAACATATGAAGTGCTTATTTAATGTTTACCTATACAAAGTTTGGTTATTTGGTTAGATTAAGAGTTAAACCTTCTATAAATGTACACTTTGTCGGCGTATTATGTGATTAAGTCTTTATTTTTTATAGTTCCAATACTGGCTTATCAAATGTTCTGAAACCAGTAAATGAACGGTGTGTTCATTTACTGGTGTCGTCTAGATTTAATTTTTTTTCTAAATTTATGTGTAGACGAATTGGTATTGAGCTTGTTTTTTGTAATCCTGCATAGAAAACGATTCTGATTCTTTCAGCCAGTATTGGAACAAACAAAATTTCTATAGTCCATTTACTGGATTTTTCATGCCTATGAATGAACAATACAACATTTGGGGTGTTCATTTATTAGATTTCTACTAATTCTATGTATGAACAATGTAACCACGAACAATGCAATGACAAGTTTATCATTATTTGCTGATCCTAACTTTTGTTCATCAGAATATGCTCGTTGTTTCTTGTTTTAAAGATTGATTCTCTTTTTCTTATTAATATGTAATAGGTTCTGGTGAATAACCATCATTTTATTACATTCTAATCTATTTGAAATCAATATGGAGGGGATAAAAATATATTAACGCTTTCGCTATACCTACTAAAATAGAGTTGGAAAGTTTTTTGTGTTAAAAATGTTTTTTTTAAAGCTGATTAAAAAGATCTAAATGATGTTCATTCACTGGGTTTTGTGATGTTCATTCACTAGTTTTTATGTTCATTCATTAGGTTTTTGGGTAGTTTTTGATAAATTCTGCTATAACTCAAAAACTATGAAAGTAATAAAAAATCACAGAAATTACTTTCTTATTTATTAAATGAGGATTCATTAAAGTGCAGATAATTATTGAAATTATTAATGAATGCTGAGAGATGATTTTTCAAACTTGGATAATTCCTTAAGTGTTCATTCACTGGAGGTCTTACCCTAGTGACTTAGTAAAACATAGGCAATTAATAATCATGGACTAGCTATCCCAGCTAGGTACAAAAAGGTTAATCTAGATTGTCAGTCCTAAGCCTGATCAAGTATGAAGGGAAGTCTCTGGTAGATATAATGACACTAATAATGAAGTAATAAATTATAATAGAATATAGATACACATTAGCAAATAAATAACTGTGCTATTTGGTTACTAGTCTTATCATAATTGTGTGTGATTTACTTATAGCCTTTTAGTACAATGCGTGAGGGCAGAATATTTTACACCAAAAATAATATATCAAACGTTCTTGTTAACAAAAATAGAAAATAAACTGGTTTATCATAGTGTTTTGTCTTATTTTTCCCGTAACCTCTGTTTCCTCATGAAACAATTGTCAAACAGAAAAAAACTATAATGTATTTAATTAGTTACTATGAACAATTTATCACTGCGAGTTCCACAACTCCGGTCATACACATTTTATAGTGTGCTTAACTCATTCGCGTCTTTTCTGTAGACATCGCAAAAATAAGGGAATCTAAAGCAAATTTTTACGTTGAACTCTTACTGGCAGGATACATTTTTTTGTAGGTACTAATAAGAAAAACGGGATATATATGACTTATATGTACCAAAATCGCTAAGTTTTACTGTATTGTCAACAGAAGTGACCTTTTTCAAAGATTTAATAGACCTAGTCCACATTCCCTTTTCCAAGTCAACATTCTACAACCTTCGTTTCATTACTTCATATTCTGAATGAAATAATCTATCAAATTCTATATTTCACTCAATATATCTGCAAATGAGAGATAGAAAACCAGTACTGTTGATATAGACAGATCTGTTGAGCCACTGAACTAAACTGAACTAGTGAACTAAAAGAGTGAAGTACTTCACAGCGTACGAAAGATGCATATCAATCTTTTCTTTTCAGTGACACATTTTGCGCATGTCTACATTGATGTGCGCCACCACTATGTGAGAGAAGCGGTTGAGAATGGGCATATCCAGTTAGTGTACTTGGAGACAGAACGAATGGTGGCGGACGTACTTACGAAAGGCTTATTGAAGGGTAAGTTTGTGTTGTGTGTTTGGTCTAGACCTCTAGAGGTATGAAATTAAGGAGGAGTGTTAGAATTGTCAAAAGAGGTTTGGCGCCAGTGTACTGGCCGTATTTTGTTTATTCTGTAATTTTATAATTAGTTTTTAAAATGTTTTTTAAACTGCTTTTCTATAAAATGTCATGCGTAACTGTCTGTTCTTTTTGTTCGTTGTCAATATTTTACATAATAAATTAGATCTAATTTATTATTTAACATCTTTATTATTTACAATATCAATGGGACTCTCTGCGTTACAACTGTTACAAGTTAATGATATTATGTGTGTGATAATATCATTTATATTTCAGATTTTAATTTGCCTGAACTTTCTGGGGTCGGGGTCCGTACAACGCATGGTGGGGCAAAACATGCATCACGGGGTGTCCCAAGCCTCTTGCCTCCAAAGCAATAAAGGAGGTTATAACTTCCTTAAATTCACCGGCCATCCTTGCAAAATATATTCGCTTTCCAAGAACGGAGGAAGAAAATTAAGGATAGGTAAGTATTAAGTAGGTACCTTACCTACCCATACCCAGAAAGCTGAGTAAAGAAAAAATGTATGAGCGACACGACAATAAAGTGATATAAGTCTTGTGCTTTTCAGTCCGTAACTACGATCAAGACCTAAATTATTATTACCTACACCGCACGCGTGTGATTCGCTTATAGAATCATTGTCTTGGGGACTTCCTTAAATGAAGCTCTCTTTTCGATTTCGATATTTATTGAGACTAAAGTGAGCTGTTGAGTCAAAATTCACATAAAAATTAAAGTCATACACATGCTCATTCTCATCCCCATTGGCATTCAGTAATTTAAGCCATAATTTAAGATAACAAAATAATATTAATTGAACGTTATTAAACCTTCAACCCCTAAGGGGGTTAAAAAGGGGATGAAAGTTTGTCTAGGGGTTCCAATTTTATTGTAAGCTAGGAACTTGAAACTTCGTAAAAAGTTATTATGTATAATAAAAGAGAAGAAAACTAATTTCAGTGTTTTTGAAAATTTATCTCTGAAGATGGTGAAAACGACGGGGTTGAGAGTTTGTATGGAGATCAAACATTTTTGTGAGTGCGGGGTTTGAATCTTTGTATGAAGGCATATTATTAAAATACAAGTAAAGTAATTTTATATTAAAGGAAAAAATGAAAAAATTACGCTTCCGGCAGGACTTGAACCCGCAACCTCCGCAATCCGTGCGTTAGCTCTGCCAATTGAGCTACGGAAGCCTACCAGAATCTAAGCGAAGCGTAATTTTTCAATTTTTTCCTTTAATATAAAATTTGGAATATCGCTCGCAGACGTATCTGCATGTTTAAAAATTGATTTAGTACGGGTTAGCACATTGTTACTCACCAGTAACAAATTCACCAATTCTCAATGCAACTTGAGACTCCGGTGCCGTTAAAAAAAAAGATGTAATCGTCTTTCGGTAGATGTCGCTATACGCCACCCCAAAGGCGTGTATACATAAGGGAAGGAATGGAAAGATTCGCAAGATTCTAGCAGAGCTAACGCACGGATTGCGGAGGTTGCGGGTTCAAGTCCTGCCGGAAGCGTAATTTTTCCATTTTTTCCTTTAATATGTGTCGTTACTGTTGGAGGCAATATCAAAGGAAGGGTTTAGGTTGAAGTTCTCAAAATGTAACTTCGCACAAGATTCGGTTAAGTATTTAGGCCATGTCATACAAAATAATACAATATCTCCGCTAAAAGATAATTTTATTGCCATCAAAGATTTCCCTATAAGTACCAAAAACACAAAAAAACGTTCGTCAGTTTCTGGGTAAAATAAACTTTTACGGGAAATATGTCCCAAATATATCACTTATATTAGACCCTTTACATAATTTATTAAGAAAAGGACAATCATTCATTTGGTCAGAAAGATGCCAAGAATCCTTTGACACTATAAAAAAAACTATTATGTTCAAAACCAATTTTAGCATCTTTGACCCAGATCTGCCAATACACATTTACACGGATGCATCAATCCAAGGCATAGGCGCCATTTTGAAACAACCACAAAATAATACAGAGGAGAAACCTTGCGCATATTTTTCAAGAAAATTAAATGACACCCAAAAGAAGAAGAAAGCTATATACCTAGAATGTTTAGCGATTAAAGAAGCAGTAAAATATTGGCAATATTGGCTCATAGGGAAGAAGTTCACAGTTTTTTCAGACCATAAACCTCTTGAAAGGATGAATATTAAGGCTAGGACGGATGAAGAATTAGGAGACCTAACATATTACCTATCACAATTTAATTTTGATGTAGTTTACTCACCAGGGAAATACAACATAGAAGCAGATTGTTTAAGTAGGAATCCGGTATTAGAGCCAAATGAAAATCAAGATGAAACATTAAAAATCGTAAACTTTATCAAATTAGAAGACATAATAGAGGATCAAGATAATAATGAAGATATAAAACAAAATAGAAACAAACTGAAGTTAAAAGATAATGTATACTATAAGAATATTCGGAAAAAAGATAAATTTATTCTAACAGAGGATTTCCATAAAAAAATAATTGAAAATACACATAATTATTACTGTCACATAGGCATAAAACAAATGGAAAACAAAATTAAACCTTTCTATGTAGCAAAACATTTATCAAAACATATCAGGGAATTTTGTGACAACTGTGAAATTTGTATAAAAAATAAATCCAGAGGAAAATATAAATTTGGATTAATGTCACACTTAGGTCCTGCTAGATTCCCATTTGAAATAGTGTCTATAGACACTATTGGTGGATTTGGTGGCTCACGCTCCACAAAAACATATTTACATTTACTCGTAGGTCACTTTACAAGACATGCCTTTATTTTGACATCTAAAACACAGAATGCTAGTGATTTTATAAAGCTTGTTCAAAAAGTTCCTCAGGGCAATAAAATTGGTATGATTCTATCTGACCAGTACCCAGGTATTAATTCAAGAGAATTCAAGCTCTATTTAGAAAACAAAAACATACCCATTATATTTACTGCAGTAAATGCCCCATTTTCAAATGGATTCAATGAGAGATTAAACCAAACTCTGGTCAATAAAATCCGATGTAAGATTAACGAAAGAAAGGATAAGTTAGCATGGACAACTATTGCTCACGAATGTACCCAGAGGTATAATGAAACGGAACACACAGTGACAGGGTTTTCTCCAAAATATTTGTTGGAATGACAAAGTGTAGATATTTTACCGATAGAATTGAAGCAAGGAGGAATATGGAAGAACTTATTAGAAGATAGAAAAATTGCGTTAGAAAATACTATAAAATCAAATAATTATAATAAAAAACAATTTGATAAGAATAGAAAATGTGTGAGCTCAAAGTAGGAGATTTAGTATATGTTGAAAACGGAAATCGCCTTAATAGAAAGAAACTTGATGAAATAAAAGTTGGTCCATATAAAATTATAGAAAAGTTATCAGACTCAATTTATAAGATAAACACGGGACACAGGAAATTACAGTCGAGTTTTTTTCACATAACGAAACTTGTTCCAATATTAAAAGAATTTTAAATAGATTAGTAATATAACTAACATAGTATAATTATTTTCTCATAAATATCATAGACATTTATGAAATGGGGGAGGGGGGAGATGTAAATAAAGCCTTATTGTACGCCTAGTACTGACTGGTTATCTTTGACTATGAAATGACACATGTTTTCACATTAAATGTCAAAGGCATTATTCAATTAAATAAGTTATATAAAATACGTAGATAATTATGGAATATTAGCTTTAAATGTTGTTTCTCTTTCAGGTAAGAGTTTTAGTTATTATTATTTCAGTTTGTGGTATTCAAATATCATTGTTTGTACTTTGTACTTAATAAAATATCCTCTTTCAGAGCAACCCAATTTAATTTTTATTTCGTCGTGTCTCAACAGACACAATAACATATTATATATAAAATTTGGAATATCGCTCGCAGACGTATCTGCGTGTTTAAAAATTAATTAAGTAAAGTAATTTCAGTGTTTTTAAAAATTCATCCTTTAAAAGGGATTGATAGTTTGTATGGGGTTCAAACTTTATCTTAAGCTAGGAACTTGAAACTTCGTGAAAGGTATTTTATTAAATGAGAAGAAAACTAATTTCAGCGTTTTTGAAAATTCATCTCTCAAGGTGGTGAAAAAGGGGTTGAAAGTTTTGATGAAACATTTTTGTGAGTGCTGCATGGGCTTGAATCTTTGTATAAAGGCATATTATTAGAATACAATAAAAGTAATTATGGGCTTACTAAAATTACAATTACCTAAACGCAATTAAATTAAATGATTTAATAAAATGATCAATATTTATATTTTACATAGACTCCATATCTCACTTTAGTCTTGCCGTGCTAAAAAACATTTGAAGCCTGATTAATTGAGGTTCTACTTCTTTGCTTAAGTACTTATACCCGTACTCGGATAGCCGTATTCGGATAATGCTTATAAGATGTCACAGCGATACGATACCGACCTGTCAGTGTCAAAATATTTATTTAAAATTTAAATTAAATTTGTTAGTGTGAGAGTACTTATAACTTGCTTTCTCACACGTACCTACGTACAGGCAGTCTGACATACCTATTAGCGCGAACAAGTTGTTAATATAGAACGTAAGTTACATACACGTTAGCGAATATGTCAGTGTCAAACTCGTGGTAAGGCTACAGTAAAAAATACGTGTAATATGCAGGTTTTTTGAATGTTATAACTTGCCCGGAGTTTTGGGGGCGGTGGATGGGACACACGTGCCCATCATTCGCCCAAAGGACGCAGAGGAAGTATTTTTCAATAGAAAACAAAAGCCACTGCCTAAATGTGCAGGTGGTAAGTTATAATTAATTAATTTCAAGTAATTATGTTTGGTAAATATATTATATACATAAATATACCGTGAAACTAGCCAACTTTGCCTCTAGACTAGAATATGGAATTGTTTTAGAAGGGGGCAGTTGTTTAACCGCTCGTGCTAATATTGATACCTGAGTAAGCGAAAGATTTAAAAATTGAACCACGAGCGTAGCCAGTGGTTCGGAAAATGGAATCTTGAGTGTTAGTGAGGTATGATAAGTGTACATGAATTCGCACATAAGAGATTTTTTGAGATGTTATCCTGTGTTAGAAATAATATATTTTAAAAAAATCTCCACAAAATATGTCATATGTCAAATACAAATCATTATTAAAACAGAAAAATAAGTCAATACATGAATTCACACACTGGGGCTGTCCATAAATTACGTCATCGATGTTTGACCCCCCCCCCCTATAATCATCCAAAAATCATGCTTCAAATGACCCCATTTCCTCCTACTTCATGCTACCGTCGGCCGTACCATCCTTTTCTCGAAGCGATTCAAGCCATTTTCGACGTCCTGTAATTTTGTGCTGGCTGAAGCTAGAACCCTGAATTTTCAGTGACATAGGGCTTAACATGCTTTAGATATATTCTCAAAAACATTAAATCTAAACTTGTAGTTTAAGAATGATTGTACGTCAAAGTCCGTTAGTTTAGACACTGACACACTCACTCACCTACGATCATGATAATTCTAAGGTACTTCTAGCATACCCACAAGCTTCAAATTTTAACCATAAGTAGTTTTCAGCTTATCAAGCCATAAAAAACCTAAAAATATTGCAATATCAGTCACGTTTTAAAGATCTAAGCACTGCATAAGTAAGTGTAGTTTACTGGCTATGGATGAGGTATTGGTGGCTCAGATGGCAGAGCCTCAGAGTGGCCAATACCACTAGATTCCAAATTTCTATCGCTCGTATTTCAAAAATTAGTATAATCGCTATTTTCCACCGATTTCCGAGTGACGAAATCGAGCGATCGAATTTCAAAAATCGCCCCCCTGGAGTATCGATCCAGAGGCCGTGAGTTCAAGTCTCACCCAAGACAGTAATTTTACCACTTTTAAATTTATTCTAAGCTTAGTACGTAGCATCGTTAGCAGACGTTTCTGCTTGTTAAATTTAAAACTGCATAATTAAGTTTGTAATTCCATATAAATATATGCTATTACAAAGTTACCTACTGCTGCAGTTCCTACAAATAGTAGGTAAAGTAAAGGTACACTACGATGTACGATGTGAGTATGAATGAAGATGTGTTTAGTTATGATATTTGTATACATAGTATGGGTATGAGTACCCGAAAAGAAGGACTGCCTACAAAAAGAGATGAGATCCCATCAAAAACATTACATGTAAAAAGGTGCAAGTCTCGCAACGCTTCTACTACAAAAAAGTTTTGAGATGTAATGTGAAACCAAGTCGGGTATTTTAATCAGTTCCAGGGGGTGTTAAAAAATTATCAATAATATACTCGTATCTTTAATTTGCAATACATATAAAACATAAAATATAGCAGTTCCTCGGCTCGGTCATGAAAAACTTTCATTTTTTTTTTCATTAAATCAATTTATAAGATTATTTTAAGTTTTATTAATTTATTATACATGTAAGGTCACTGTGGCGAAGTCCGGCATACTTTATTTTTTTTTGACTTTGGAGTGATCTAGTTCCGTTAATTATTCACCTATGTTACTGCTTGTAATCGCATACGATGAAGAATTTAATAATTAAAAGTTTAGCCTTAGTGACAGCTCATTTCAAGCGCAAATTAAGCATAAACAATGGCATTTTTTAAAATTCGGCGAGTAGACGGACTTCCCGTGCAGTTTAAGGGAAGTCCGTCTAGTTATGATATCTGCCAATCTATGGGTGCGTATATGTTCGTAGTCAAATTCCTAAAAAGAACGGATCAAGACAATGAAAAGTGTATTTTAAAATTGTTAATATACGGTTCAGATTCGAAATAAACACCATTTTTCTAAAACAAAGGCAAGTCCGGCATATACTACCAAAATGGGGTGGTAAACCTTTTTTGGTAAATAATTAAACATAATTATTTTTTTGATTTCCGAAATAAAAGATCAATAGTAATTTTAAAATGAATTTTAATCGTTTCTTTTAATTTACTGAGATCAAAATTTAATAAAGTAACATCATGCGCAAAGTCAGTAGGATTTTTTGATACCTTATCAAATCGTTATAATATTAAAGTCGCAAAAACAGTTGGTAATCTCTGATTTAACGAAAGTCCGGCATATGACGGACTTGCCTTGAACATAATAGACGGACTTTCCAACTTAGTCAAATTTTAATATGATAAATTGTGGAACACATAATTACAAAACTAAGCTAATTTCTGATATTTTAAAAATAGAATAAAGACAACTGGTTCTTATGCTACCTACGTAGTTACTTTCTGATGCACAATCTTTTCAAAAACTATTTTTAACAAATTTTATTCGAACGGCTGTCGCACTATGACTTCGAGTTCAAAACACGAAATTACTTGTTGAGGCGGATTGCTCTGAAGTTGGTTGTCACAGCGCCATCTGTTTTACAGTGACGGAACTAGCGCGAAAAATTGGTTAATCGACTGGACTCCAAAGTCGCATACGCCTTCAAATTCAAAAGTTATAACGTGTTGACGGACTTGCCTTGTAGACGGACTTGCCCACAGTGACCTTATTTTAGTTTATCTTTTTATGTCTCAATTAATTAAATCAATAATTTATATTATTGTCGGGAGAAATTCTGACCACAGTCGTATAAGCTTCATAGTCCATTCTACAAAAAATCTCTAATGTGAAATTACTGTTTATGTAATATAAAAGATAAAAAAAACCGGGCAAGTGCGAGTCGGACTCGCGCACGAAGGGTTCCGTACCATTATGCAAAAAAAAAAACGAAAAAAAGCAAAAAAAACGGTCACCCATCCAAGTACTGACCACTCCCGACGTTGCTTAACTTTGGTCAAAAATCACGTTTGTTGTATGGGAGCCCCATTTAAATCTTTATTTTATTGTTTTTAGTATTTGTTGTTATAGCGGCAACAGAAATACATCATCTGTGAAAATTTCAACTGTCTAGCTATCACGGTTCGTGAGATACAGACTGGTGACAGACAGACGGACGGACGGACAGCGAAGTCTTAGTAAAACGGGACCCCGTTTTACCCTTTGGGTACGGAACCCTAAAAAAAAGGTATCTCTCAAAAACGGGAACAGATATCAAGTTGTTACTTCGCAGACGGGTATTCAATATGATATAAAATTCACCCATGTAGAAACATTTGACTGTGCAATTAATGTAACTTTAACTTTATATTATATTGACCCCACTATATGTTGCGAGGGTTACAATTTACAAAGCACGAGGGTTAAACAAAATTAGCCCCCGAGTGAAACACAAAAAATTTCACCACACCAACCCGAAGAAAATATTAACTGTAAGATATCACACAAAATCAAGCCAAATCAAATCCAAATGAATGTTATTAAATATTAATCATTCAATATCATCATTTAAAAGTCCATTCTACCAGCAAACATAAGAAATATACTCAAAATTTGCATTTGATTACTTTGCCACACATGTGAATAAAACTTTGCTATCAAGAGAGCCTTTACCAGTTGGTGTGGTGAAAACATAGTTACATACACTCACAAATTAAGTGCACCTTACGTAAATAAAAGTTTGTAAAATATCGGAATTTACGATAAACATTTAGTTTTTTCATAAAATACGTCAAAGTTAATTGATAAAAAAAATATCCTGCACCTGTTTGTTATAGATCTCTGATGTGGACCTCAACATTTTAAGCGTAGATGCGAGTAATGGCGGTTCAACACACGATAGTGCAGTGTGGTCAAACCATCCAGCAAAAAACCATCTGCAGTCTCTTTACGTCAATGGCGAAAGTGTCTGGTTACTGGGTATGTATCATTTCAACAGACTATACATTTTAATCCCACATTGGTAGAGGCTAAACGAAGTCGTGGGCACGAGATAGTTTCACAAATCGAGCTAGGCTATAACTTGTCAATCATTTTTTTTTATTTTTGCAGGGGATTCGGCATACCTCTCTACCCTCAGAGGCAAATGAGGCAAATATTGATGGCGCCGATAATGGGTGCGCCTGAAGGTTCCCCTGAAGCCCGCTACACCGCGCTACAAGTTCGAACCCGGAACTGTGTAGAGCGGTGTTTCGGGGTTCTCACAATGAGGTGGAGGTGTCTATCCTCTATAGGGAAGTTACAGTATACGCTATCAGAAGCAGCTAAGATCCTAAATGCGTGTTGTGTTTTGCACAACATTGCCAATAAAGCAAATGCCGAACTTCCTCCGCTGGATCAAGAGGAAGAACTGCGGGAGCAGCGCATGGCGGCGAAGCTAGACGCCCGTCAGGAGACCGCCGAAATTTATTTGGCGATGTTTCCTGATCGGCGTCGCATTAATGAAGAACTCCAACTAGGTTGCGCTGCTCGGCACGCGCTTGTCCAGCAACTAATTTAGTTGAGATTATCAGAAGCAGCTAAGATCCTAAATGCGTGTTGTGTTTTGCACAACATTGCCAATGAAGCAAATGCCGAACTTCCTCCGCTGGATCAAGAGGAAGAACTGCGGGAGCAGCGCATGGCGGCGGAGCTAGACGCCCGTCAGGAGACCGCCGAAATTTATTTGGCGATGTTTCCTGATCGGCGTCGCATTAATGAAGAACTCCAACTCGGTTGCGCTGGTCGGCACGCGCTTGTCCAGCAATTAATTTAGTTGAGATTATCAGAAGCAGCTAAGATCCTAAATGCGTGTTGTGTTTTGAACAACATTGCCAATGAAGCAAATGCCGAACTTCCTCCGCTGGATCAAGAGGAAGAAATGCGGGAGCAGCGCATGGCGGCGGAGCTAGACGCCCGTCAGGAGACCGCCGAAATTTATTTGGCGATGTTTCCTGATCGGCGTCGCATTAATTAAGAACTCCAACTCGGTCGCGCTGGTCGGCACGCGCTTGTCCAGCAATTAATTTAGTTGAGATTATCAGAAGCAGCTAAGATCCTAAATGCGTGTTGTGTTTTGAACAACATTGCCAATGAAGCAAATGCCGAACTTCCTCCGCTGGATCAAGAGGAAGAACTGCGGGAGCAGCGCATGGCGGCGGAGCTAGACGCCCGTCAGGAGACCGCCGAAATTTATTTGGCGATGTTTCCTGATCGGCGTCGCATTAATGAAGAACTCCAACTCGGTCGCGCTGCTCGGCACGCGCTTGTCCAGCAATTAATTTAGTTGAGATTAACCAAAATTTAAAATTACAAAGATCCTTTCTAACAAGCCCCGCTAGAGTGTGTTCCTATTGCAAGCAAAACCATTTGACGTATCTATGCATAGAATTTGCAAACCTAGATGTCAATAACAGAGTTCAACACCTCCAAAAGGAAAGACTTTGTTTCTACTGCATGTCATCATATGAAAAATTTCAAATCCAGAGTCTTATCATCACTGCCAAAAAAGACATCATTCACTACTCCATTTCGAAAACGAACCAGGTGAGGAAAGAGATAACGTATGCGGGGTGAAATTTGGACAAAGTTTGTATATATAAAATACAAAAACATAAAAATCTAAATAAAAAATATGTGTTGTCAATGTAAAGTCAATCAGTTTGGTAAGTCTCATAAAAATTGGGTGTTTAATTTTGTAATTATGGTAAATCAACAAGAACGCCGTCGTCAAACAGTATGTAATTTCTATAGTAGCCATCCCCTATGGCCGAAATCAAAGGTGGTGGAACATTTTGTGCAAATGGGTGAGAGTTGAAGCACTATTTACAATATTCTGGCGTCCTTTGCCTTGAAGAAAACCACTGCTAGAAAGCCTGGTTCTGGAAACTATTCCAGCTTGAGCAAAGTTTCTGAGAGAGCTCGATTAAAGAAAATTACAGCCGGCCGTGTCGCAAAATCTTATAGAGAGCTCGAAAGAAAATTTAAAACTAACGGCAAAACTGTTAAAAAATATCTTAAAGACATGGGCATCGATAAGCGATGTAGAAAAGTTAAGCGCACTGTCTCTGAAAACCAAGAAATCACTCAGAAAGTACGGCTGCGTAAATTAGTCAAAGAAATATTTTACGCTAAAAACAATGTCACTTACGTTATGGATGACAAGTCATATTTCACGTTAGATGGAAACGAGTGGCAAGGCAATTACTATTTTGAGAACACCAATGGTCCAACCGATGAGAACGTGAAATATGTTGAGCATACAAAATTTCCTAAAAAAGTTTTGCTATGGCTTGCCATCAGTCGACGCGGAATGTCTAAGCCTGTATTCTTTGAGTCAGGTTTAGCTGTGAACGCCGACCGCTACATAGAGCGTTGTTTGCCATTAGTGCGGGATTTCATAAATTGACTCGTATTTATGAATACGAGTCATAGAGGAGAAAATGTAGTGTTTTGGCCAGACTTAGCCTCAAGCCATTATTCCAAAAAAACCCTTAGCAAAATGGCGGAGTTAAACATGCCATACGTACCGAAGACATCAAATCCACCTAATGTTCCGCAACTTCGCCCTATAGAAGATTTTTGGACAAATCTAAAGAGGCGAGTATATTGCAATAATTTTAGTCCCAAAAATGTACAGTTTGATTCGAAAAATAAAATCGGAGCTTAATAAAATGCCGACATCTGTGTTTTCGACAGCGATGGACAAAGTACCACAGATACTTAGTGTTGAGTCGCTCACTCGCGAGGCACCTCATTTGTACCACTCATTTTGTCAATTTGTCGCAGTACTTCATACCGCAAAAATGTCTTACTTCACTCCTCTATTCATTTTACTCATTTACTCGCGCGCATCACAAACACCTCTTGCCACACAAAGCATTCACACACTTCAAATTTCAAAAAACTCTTATCCTTTCAAATTCACTCGCGAACCTCAAAAACTCATACACTCCTCACAACTTGCAAAAAAAGAGTCCCTGGATGGCACGAGGTGCTCGCCTGCTCGCCGACATTCAAAACTCAAAATGTCTCAAATGAAGAAACGAGTAATGGCCCACACTGTCAACTGCCGAACTACAAACCTTATTGCAACGACAAAAGGTCCACCGAGAAATGCGTTGAGTTTGTACCACTCACTGCCTCTCTGTGACATGAACACCTCAAAAATCCTTTCAAAATGAAACAATGAATTAGAAATACCCAAAGAGGGAGTGAGACAGACACGCGCCGTACTTCAATATCGCCTCGCGTCACCACAGAAAATACGTTAAAAATTAAACACGAAAGACAACAAGCGTAAGCGCTGCAAGCTTTCATACATCTTAAGCCTTTTTGATCCTAACTTACTTGTCAAAATGGCGCGAGGAATCAGTCAACAAAAGGAAGTTCGACGTGTTGCTTCTCTGTTGCACTTGTAAATTCGTACGTAAGTGTGACAGGGAGGCAACATGACGAACATGGATCGCGGTACGCACTCTGTATACCAGACAGGCATTTACGAAGCTTGCTTAGAAACAGTAATCCTTTAGTGACTAAAATATTATTGAAATAAATTACTGTAGCGTACACAATATATGATCATTTCAATAAGTTTCAAGTTTATTAAATAAAAAGTAAGTATAATTTGCATAGGTAAAATAAACATGTAGATGTAAATTATAACGATTTGAATTTGCAATACTTTTTATTAACATTATTTGTAAACGTTTATGATTTTGACATATTTTATATTTATTTTGTTCGTACGTCGTTGTAGCTAATTTTAGTTCTCTAATACCTAATACCTAGTGATAATTCCTATAATTATACCAAAATAACAAAATATGGACATCGTTTTCGCCATTAAATTTACCCGCGGATCTTCCTTGGTGCCTTTTGCATGAAAAAATGAAATGTAAATGTAGCCGGCGGCGGCGGGCGCGAATGGTGCTTTGTATATCCTATTGATGATATTACTGTTAAATTATCTGAGGTGGTAAGTTTGTCACTTCTATATAATAATGACTTGTGAAAATATTGAATTTGTTCTCCTTACTTTGTCAAAAATGTGGTAGTTTTATGGTTAATAGGTACAAGACTTATGAAATATATCACTACATATTATGAAACAAAGTCCCCCGCCGCGTCTGTCTGTATGTGTGTTTGTTTGTATGTTCGCGATAAACTCAAAAACGACTGGACGGATTTTCATGCGGTTTTCACCTATCAATAGAGTGATTCTTCAGGAAGGTTTAGGTGTATGTATAATTTGCTAACCCGTGCGAAGCCGGAGCGGGTCGCTCTCGCTAGTGATTATTATACTTAAAATTATATCAAGTAGCAAGGAGGAGGACTAAACAATCTAACAATAAAAAAGAGCTAAATTAGAACAAGTTTCATAAAAGCAGCAAATTAAGTTACTATGTGGGATCTTTCTCCTATAAGTTACATTCTTAACCTCCAGAATTGCACTCCTTAATTATTATTATTTATTTATTTATAAAGGAAGTGATGAATACATAAATATGTATATACATTAAATATTTTTGTCACCATTGGCCCGTTGGATTAATAGAATAGTCGACGCTAAAATATGCTAGTACCTCACCTCATTTGAAGTAAGACATTGTAACACCTCATTTTAGAAAATGAGGTACTCATACAAACTCATTTTAAATTGATGTCCTACCCATCACTAACCACAGAACTGCCGTAAAGCATCTCGCATGGGAGTAAACTATTTTTTACATTAAGCCTTGATATATACATTATTATAAGAACATAATTATTTAAATAAAGAATGGTGTTTTTTTTATTTAAAACAATATTAAACTTTGTCCAAATTTCACCCAATCCAGTACAATCTACATCAAGAGCAACTGCAACAAATTCATGAGAAGAGGCTACCGCAAAACCTTTAGATACGCCAAAAATGAGAAATTAACTTGTCACTCAGAGTCATACTGCGGTCATGGCTAGGTACCGCACTAGTTAACATTAAGACTGGCCATAGTATACAAGTTCTACGAGCACTCATTGATCCCTGTTCCCAAGAATAAGTGCGGCAACTGTCAAAAAACGATAACTCCGAAGAAAATCAGCTGATGGATTAGTTATCGGAGTGGGTCATATGTCAACAAGAATCAAGTTTACTAGATAATTATAGAACTTATAGAAGTTTACTCAAGGTTCAACGACAACTTCAAAGTCAACTGCACAGCGTACATTGTTCAAGATCTCACGGTCCTCACCGACATAATTCCTGAAGTCCCAATCAATCCACAGAAATGGAGTCATCTGCAATACATGTCACTGGCAGATCCAACTTACCATACACCGAGCAACATACTAACTACTTGGAGTTCACATCTACACAGACATTTTGATGAACGGAGTAATTAAAGGAGAACCAGGTACTCCCCTATGGGAGCTATCACAACAAACTCGCTTGGGATACATCCTGTCAGGATGTCAATTGAACAACAACCGCACGAGAGAGTTCAAGAGCATGCATTTGAGCATAAATTTAGAGAAGTTGGTAGAAAATTTTTGGGAAACAGAGTGATTAGAGTCAGAGAAAAACAACACTCTCATCCCACAAGAACTTCGTGCTGTGAAAAGTTATCAAGATACAGTAGCAAGATTTACACTTACACACGGAAGATACATAGTGGCACTTCCATTCAAAAGTGACAATCCTACTTTACCAGAGAATTCGAGAATATCGCACTGAGAAGATTCATGACACTGAGAGAAGATTAGAAGCAAACACAAAATTGACAATGAAGTCATGAGAGAGTACATAATACTACAACATACGGAATTAGTTGAACGAGATGAAAGCACTACAAAGCTTCGTGTAGTCTATGACACTTCATGCAGAGGAGCCAATTGAATAAGACACAACTCAAAACTGCTAGTTGGTCCGTCACTTCTGGGAGATCTTCGAGACATTCTTATGAGGTAGAGAACACATAAAGTCTACTTTGCCGCCGATGTCATCAAAATTTACCGTTACATCCTTGTAAGAAAAGACGACACAGACTTTCAGAGAATACTTTGGAGGTTCAGCCCTGATGAAGACATATAGTATTTAGAATGCTAACTGTAACCTTCGTAACAGCAAGTGCACCATTCTTAGCAATCAAAACCCCGAGACAGATAGCAATCGATGAGGCATACACAGAAGAGTATGCACAAGCACGAGAGATCATCAACCACTCTTTCTACATGGATTATGTACTGACAGGGAAAGATACAGAACAAACCGCCGTAGAAGCTAAACGTCAACTGACAGAAGTACTAAGAAGAGGAGGCTTCGAGTTATAAAAATGGTCTTCAAACAGCAAATAATTTATGAACACAGTAGAACCAGAGAAGAGAGCGAAGAATTATGAGATCAACAAAAAAGAGACATTCAAAACATTAGGAATCACTTGGAACGAAGATACCCTCTTAGTAACAAACAAAATCAACATGTTATCTGAGCAGCGAGTCATAAAGAGAAACGTCTTATCAGTCACCGCTTCCTTGTTTGAGCTTCATATTTTGTAAATTTTTTTTAAATATATTATTTGTAACATAGGTAATCACATCTCAAAAAATCTCTGATGTGCAAATGCATGTAGACATATATTATACTACTCTTTGATGTAGACTTCTCAGACTCATATATTTTAGCTGAGCTGACCACACTATATTCGTTTGTCCGTTTAGTCGTGCTGGCTTGGAAGACTTATAGTAGAGTTGGGCTAACAAACTATTTTGTCTTTAAAAATACTCAGTTACTGTTATTCTAAAACAAAACTATGTCATGTTTTCAAATATTGACAACGCCACGACACGACAACGCGTAACAATGAGTGGATCGTATGTAATGGTTACAATATTTATCATATATTTATTTTGTATTTCATTTTGAGTAAAAATGTTAATATATATCATATTACAGTCGGTCGCCAAGAAGTTCAGACGGTGTTGATGGCCGGTATGTGACGGACGACCAAATGTCCATTCTATTGGACTTCCTTGAGTCGAACCGGGAGCTGGCGGTGGGCTATACTGGGACAGGGCTTGGAGGGCGCTCGTCGATCAAGGGCGGGTGGGATCGAGTAGTGCCCTTCCTCAACAACCTCCCTGGTTCCCATAAAACTCCCAAGGGCAGGGCTACTGTATGTCTACATAATTGCCAATCGTTTAGGTATATATCTCTAGAATTCAATATTCATAATAATAATTTTTATTTTTACACTTTCTAGTATTGGTCCAAATATAAAAATCGGTGCAAATCAAAAATAAGAAAAATAAAAATACATGCAACGGGCACGGGCGGAGGGCCGGCAACCAAAATGAAGTTGACGGCCAATGAAGCCCGTGTTAGTTAAGTTAGTTTTCATATTTCCTGTTACCAAACTGAAACAGGATACTTAATTGAACATCAGAAAATAATCTATAGTGAAGAAAATTTAATAAAGTAACAGAAGACTAATGTTTTTTTTTGGACCAATGTAGATTATTTGTATGCCAAAAAAGTAATACAAGCTCATGTTTCACCTAGTAATAAAAATACGGACTTTTCTGAATAGGTATATATTTTGGTTTACGAAATGGTTTACAACTTGGTTTATGACCGTGGTTAAGAAATAGGCAGCTTGAGAGAGGTGACGAGTAAATTGTTTAATTTATTTTTACAATTTTGAGCGTTCATAGGAGAATGTGAGGAGCAAGCATTATTTGACGTGTAGGTGTAGGTTCAAGAAAAAGATCGCTTGTCAATAAGGCATTTGTCCTGTTAAAATTCAATTATTAATAGCCTTTATCGACCATCAGCAATGTAAGTAGTCCCTTTTTGATTGATGGAAATTGTCACGTAAAGTTCCACTACTCGCCGCCGCATCGCCTACAGCGCATTTGTTGGTCTGTCGCTCACAAGATGTCATTAATTCATGTAAACATACGTACTGAAAAAAAAGGATTTACTCTTTGCTATAAATTACCCTTTAGCACGTCAAAAACTCCAAGGGGTGCCCAAGCCCATTGACAAAAAAGTCTAGCGATCGAATCATTACTTGTCAAAATTTGACATTAGCAATCCACAGTTAGGTGACAACCAAACCAAACCATTATAAATACACATTGGTAACTCGTGGCATTTAGGTAGCACTTAAAAGATTAGTGATGAGACACGTTTTCGAAGTGTCCTTTCAGATAAGATAAAATATAAAAATTATATATGGCAGGCTCAAAGGATTAGTGCAACGACTGGATAAGCCTACACTACAAGAATATAACGAGATACTGATGGAACAACTTAAGGCTGAGATAATAGAAGTTGTTCAAGTAGACTCAAATATCCAATGCCAGTCTGTGCCTCCAGTTAACTACCTTCCGCATCACATTATCAAGCAGAGTGCCAAGCGTGCGCGTATTGTGTATGACGGCTCAGCAAGATTAAAGGATCAGCAAAGCCTTAATGAGTGCTTGTATAGAGGACCTTGCATGCTTCAAGATCTGACGGCCCTGCTCTTGAACTTTAGAGTTTATAAAATAGGTATTATAGCAGACGTCGAAAAGGCTTTCTTACAAATCGGCCTACAGGAAGAAGATAGAGACGTGACAAGGTTCTTATGGCTGAAGGATATTAACAAACCATTGTCTGATGAAAACATACTGCACTTACGATTTTGCAGAATGCCTTTCGGGATTATTTCGAGTCCTTTCTTACTGACGGCTACCATACGTTACCACATTTCACAGAAGAATAGCGAGTTGCTCAAAAAGGTAGCGAACAAGTGTTATGTTGAAAATGTTGTGACTGGCACTAACACTTCAGAAGAGGCCGTCCAATTTATATGATGAAACCCGAAAAACGTTTGAAGAACTCTCAATGAACCTAAGAGACTGGACATCAAATGATGAATCTTTTATTCAGACTGTACCGGAACAATATAGAGCAAAACAGACAAACGAAATAAAAGTTCTAGGCCTGCTGTGGAATAAAAAGGAATTTGTGCTTACATTGAACACAAATAAAGAAGTTTTTACCGATGGATCCTCAGATGAAGTGACAAAAAGGGAAGTCCTAAGAATATTGGCATCAGTATATGACCCATGTGGCATAGTCTCCCCATTACTCGTGCCAATCAAACTGTTTCTACAGGAATTATGGAGAAATGACTATAAATGGGACTCGCCACTGTCACAGGAGCTATTACAAAGGTGGAAGAAAATTGATAGCAACCTTGGTGATATAAAAGAGGTTAAAATACCACGATATGTCGAAGCTAATGTCAGTGAAGGATCTGAAAATGAATTACATTGCTTTGCAGATGCTGCAAAAGACTCTTATGCAGCAGTAGTATATTTAAGATCAAGCAATGGTTCCGAAGTAAAGACATCCTTTTTATTATCAAAAAGTAGAGTTGCACCATTGGAAAAGAAAAATAAAAATGGGAAGAAGAATGAAAGAAAACTGACTATTCCACAACTGGAACTACTCGGTTGTGTAATCGGAAATCGTTTATTGACATACCTGAAAGAGACCATAGAGTTACCCATTGATAGACAATACTTATGGACAAACAGTTTAGTGGTTCTCAACTGGATTCACTCAAATAAGCTTCTACCACCTTTCATAGCCAACAGAATAGAAGAGATAAAGAGAAATATTGGCCTAGAGACATGCTATGTAAATACAAAAGAGAATCCAGCTGATATTGCAACCCGACCTGAGCTATGGGCGCAGAAGAAAAATGTATGGTTAGAAGGACCATATTTCTTAGCTAAAAGAAAGGATGAATGGCCAAAAGATATCCACCTCGCGAGCCACCAAAACCTGGCTTCTTTTCCTGCTGTAGTGGAGGGTCTGAAGGAACAGTCTTCAAATAATAATGTACCTGTAGAACCTTCAGATAATGACATGCCTGTAGAATCGTCAGATAATGACATACAGGTAGAACTTTCACAGAATTACATACCTGTGGAACCTGTTAATGATGATGATCCAAGGCCCGACCAGTATGAAGTAAGATCTCAGGTTCAGGAGATAAAAAACCTGCAACAAAGATTATTTCCTGATGAAATAAAAGGCCAACTGACAAGCCTCAGTAGAAATCTTGGGCTATTTACAGATGTTGACGGATTGTTGAGATGCAAAGGACGAATGATGCATGCTAATTGGTCATACGACATGAGATATCCGATTTTATTGCCTAGTGACTGCGAATTCACTAAGAAAGTGGTACAAGAAATTCATGAGAAGAATTACCACGTAGGAGCACCTCATACTCTCGACCTAGTTCGCCAGAAATTCTGGATTCCAAAAGGAAGACCAGTAGTGGAGAGAATACTAAGAAAATGTATTCAATGTGTAAAGCACGGTGGAGGCCCATACCCACTGCCTCCAACACCGGCCTTACCGGTAGAACGTGCCAATTATAGCAAACCATTCACTTATACTGGAATTGATTATTTTGGACCTGTCTACGTAGATACTGAGAATGGACAGCAAAAGAGATGGATATGTCTTATGACGTGCTTAGCAGTGAGAGCCATACACATGGAAGTCGTTAAGAACTTGACTGCAGATGAACGTATTATGGCACTGAGGAGGTTTATGGCTACAAGAGGAGTACCAGTAGCAATTGTCTCAGAGAACGCACTGTACTTTAAATTAAGCTCTGAAATTCTGAAGAGTGAACACTGCGTCAAGAATAACATCAAATGGAAATTTATTCCCCAACTAGCGCCATGGCATGGTGCCTTCTATGAAAGACTAGTGGGGTTAGTGAAACATTGTATAAAAAGAACTTTGGAAAAACTGTTTCTGAATGACACACAAATTCTCACTGTCATTAAAGAGATTGAGGCTGTTGTTAATAGTCGGCCTTCTGACACGAGTAGGCCCTGACATGGATATAGTTCTTAGACCATGTGACTTTCTATCTCTAGGACGTTGTCTAAATTTGGAGATATCAGAGAATTATATACCTGACCAAGCTGACACTCAAGTGAAACAGAACGTGTTAGACAGTTGGAAAAGAGGTCAGAACATGTTGAACCATTTCAAGAACATGTTTAGAAACCAATATTTGATGAGCTTAAGAGAAAGGTATCAACACAGTCACAAACAACCAAGAGTAAAATCACAAAAAGAGCCAAGTGTTGGTGATTTAGTTCAAATTAAAGGCGAAAATAGCAACAGAAACAACTGGAGGGTTGGCAAGATTGTCCAAATGATAAGAAGTCCTGATGGATACTGTAGAGTAGCACAAGTTAAAGTAAGAGACAGTATCTTCAAACGGTCGATTGGACACCTATATCCTTTAGAACTCGAACATCTACCTTCGGTACCGGGACAAGTTGAAACTACCAAAGACAGTGAACCCCGAGAAAGAGTTCGAGGCTCTACTCCAAGTGAGTCCGACACAAGTCGAACAATTGAAGTACCAAAAGAAAATGAGCAAATTGAGATTGTAAAGGAGAGCCAAGGGAGTTCAGAGGTAATACCTATCCAACCTATAGAAGAAGAGAGAGAGATTAATGATGATAGTCTTAATGAGAGAGAATCTACAACACCACCACAACCAGTACAAAGAGAAACTAATGAGATTCCTCACCCAGTGGAAGATGTAAGCCATGAGTCCGAGGTAGTCATGCAAGATGAGAATCAGCCACGAGAGGAGGTAGTGAGACGAGCCGCAGCGATACGAGCACGAGAAAAGATCGCAGAGTGGACTCGTCAACTCTTCGCTATTCTATAACCAAGCCTCGTCGTTGCGAGTGTCGCGAATTTACGCGATTCCATATAAAAGGTGAGTGACAACCTTTAGCATGAGATTTTGACGTTGGTAACACTGTATAGACAATTTTGGCGGGAGAGAGAAAATAACTTGACATTCTAATTTGACAGAGAAAAGGAACGCGTTCCAAGCGACTTATTAGTTAGATAGAAGAAAGTTAAGAAGAAGCTGTTATTGCTGTGTTTACAGATTACATATTGTAAGAGTATAGCCAGAAGATCACCCTGGTGAGTGTTTATATTATTATGATGAGAGAAATACGTTGAGAGTTTATGTAAAAGTAAGAACTAATTATGGTGGAACGGGAAGGTCTATTGGGGAAGGTGGTAGGACCTCCAGGGACCTGCGGGTCCCACAGAATAAGGTGAGAGTAGAGAAAACGTTATGGCAATGGGTCTGATCACTTTAGAGAGGAATATACCACAGAGCGTGGCTCTAGATCAGAATCATGATGCCATCAACGACTCTCGCCGATTGCATTTAGTAAGTTTATGAAAGCTATGAACCTCTCAACGTGAGTCACTTAACTACTTGTCGCTTATATGTACAATAGGAAAATCATGAAACTTGAATATGACATGTTATATGTAATCATTCATCATAGGTACATAATATATTACAAGTGGCGACAATTATAATTGGAAGCTTAAAGGAAACACCATCAATGCCACATATTTTTGCATCAAAAACATTGGGTGCCACAAACAATAATACAATTCAAAAGTTTGTAAATGAAACATTAAAAGACCTTTGGGGCGAATATTACGAAAAAAACAAGGACAAGCTTCTTTTTTTACTACAGATGCTGCCCCGTACATGCTTAAAGCTGGAAAGAAAATGCAAGAAATTTATCCTAATTTAACTCACTTAACTTGTTTAACCCATGGCCTAAACAGAGTTGCCGAAAAAGTTCGCTTGATTTATCCAAAAGTAAATGATTTAGTAAAAAAATATTTCTTAAGTCTCCACGTCGAATAAAAAAATTTAAAGAAAGGTTCCCGACACCCCCTTACCACCTAAGCCTGTCATAACCAGATGGGGCACCTGGCTTGAGGCAGTCCACTACTATAATGATAATTATGAAACTTGGACTCCTCAGAAGTCGCTGCAATAGAAAAAGCAAAGCGATTATTTTCGCTGAGTGATTTAAAAAGTGACATAAGTTTCATTGATCAAAATTTTGGTATCATGGCCACGTCAATCAAGGAATTGGAAGGTAGAAGCCTAAAACTAAAAGAGTCTTAGACTAGACATAAAAATTAAAAATCGCTCTCCTTCTTGATTCGACTGGCAAATCATATTACTTTTTGGCAACCGGGCTTTTAAACCTAATTAGACCCCGCTGAATCCGAATTTGCTTGATCGAAATCTTGACCGAAAGTGAGATATTTGACAATAAAGGTCCCTTTTTTTAGTTTTTCGTAAATAACTCTTAAACGGTGGCGCATAGCAAAAAATGTTCTATTACATAAGTAATCTGCATAAAATTGCCTACAAGAAAGATTCAGTACATTTTTTCGCTAGGATCAATATTCAAAGAGATATTAACGCGGGAAATTTAATTATAATCACTTCTAAGGTCCCTTTTTTTAGTTTTTCGTAAATAACTCATAAACGGTGGCCAATATCAAAAAATGTTGTAAAACGATAATAATCTACACAAAATTTTGAACAAAAAAGATTCAGTACACTTTTCGCAGGGATCAATATTTAAAAAGATAATAAAGAGGGAAAGTTCTAGTATAATAAATTCTAAGTTTCCTTGTTTTTATTTATTCGTTAATAATTTGAAAAGTATGACTCATAGCAAAAAAAAATCTTTTACATAAATAATAAACATAAAATTTCTACAAGAAACATGTAGAACACTTTTCGCTAGGATCAATATTTAAAAAGACAAAGCAGCGGGTAGCGGGACAAAGCAGCATTTGACTGTGCAATTAATGTAACGTTAACTTTATATTATATTGACCCCACTATATGTTGCGAGCGTTACAATTTACAAAGCACGAGGGTTAAACAAAATTAGCCCCCGAGTGAAACACAAAAAATTTCACCACACCAACCCGAAGAAAATATTAACTGTAAGATATCACACAAAATCAAGCCAAATCAAATCCAAATGAATGTTATTAAATATTAATCATTCAATATCAGCATTTAAAAGTCAATTCTACCAGCAAACATAAGAAATATACTCAAAATTTGCATTTGATTACTTTGCCACACATGTGAATAAAACTAGAGAGAGCCTTTACCAGTTGGTGTGGTGAAAACATAGTTACATACACTCACAAATTAAGTGCACCTTACGTAAATAAAAAATTGTAAAATATCGAAATTTACGATAAACATTTAGTTTTTTCATATGTTATTAGCCATATACGTCAAAGTTAATTGATAAAAACAATATCCTGCATCTGTTTGTTATAGATCTCTGATGCGGACCTCAACATTTTCAGCGTAGATGCGAGTAATGGCGGTTCAACACACGATAGTGCAGTGTGGTCAAAGCATCCAGCAAAAAACCATCTGCAGTCTCGTTACGACAATGGCGAAAGTGTCTGGTTACTGGGTAGGTATCATTTCAACAGACAATACATTTGAATTAAGTGCACCTTACGTAAATAAAAGTTTGTAAAATATCGGAATTTAGATTTAGATTTCGATTTAGATTTCTTTATTTCAAGATGAAAATTACACTATAAATTTGCTACATTCGTCAAAATTATGTTTATCTTCTCATCATGATCGTCAAAAATTACATTATATATTTAAAAATAAAAAATATTAAGATTAATAAAATTATGTCTCCCAATAAGGATCGTCATGTACAAAGAAAAACATGTCAAACAATTGAATATAAACCAAGTTAACATTAAAGTCGATGTCAACATAAATAATTTGTAACTGTCATTAAAATGTCGAATTTAAACATAAAAATATCACAAAAGAACAAAATGTCATGTTTAAAATACAAATCTACAATTTAATAATAAATAAAATTACATATGTTGTTACAAATTCAATTCCATGTACTCATTTACAGAGTACAGAGGGTTATCCAACAAAAGGTTTCTCAATTTGCGCTTAAATGTTTCGTCACACGGCTCATTTCTCAGAGCGGCAGGAAGGTGCTCGTAGTAAGTAGGGCCGATTACTCGTGGGTTCTTTCTTGAAAGTGCCATGCGACGGGGAACTGTTCTCAGACGCCCTGCAGCTCGAAGCAGTTTGCCCGGAAAGTTTTACGATAAACATTTAGTTTTTTCATATGTTATTAGCCATATACGTCAAAGTTAATTGATAAAAACAATATCCTGCATCTGTTTGTTATAGATCTCTGATGCGGACCTCAACATTTTAAGCGTAGATGCGAGTAATGGTGGTTCAACACACGATAGTGCAGTGTGGTCAAACCATCCAGCAAAAACCCATCTGCAGTCTCTTTACGACAATGGCGAAAGTGTCTGGTTACTGGGTATGTATCATTTCAACAGACAATAAATATAAAAAATAATAAATCTCACTAAATTTCCCAAATCGAGCTAGGCTATAACTTGTCAATCAATTCTTTTTTTATTTTTGCAGGGGATTCGGCATAGGAGAGGCAAATATTGATGACGTCGATATTGGGTGCGCCTGAAGGCTCCCCTCTGGGTGCCCCTGAAGTTCGAGCCCGGAACTGTGTAGAGCGGTGTTTCGGGGTTCTCAAAATGAGGTGGAGGAGTCTATCCTCTTTAGGGAAGTTACAGTATACGCCATCAGAAGCAGCTAAGGTCGTAAATGCGTGTTGTGTTTTGCGCAACATAGCCAATGAAGCAAATGCCGAACTTCCTCCGCTGGATCAAGAAGAAGAACCGCGGGAGCAGCGCATGGCGGCGGAGCTAGACGCCCGTCAGGAGACAGCAGAAATTTATTTGGCGAGGTTTCCTGATCGGCGTCGCATTAATGAAGAACTCCAACTCGGTCGCGCTGCTCGGTACGCGCTCGTCCAGCAATTAATTTAGTTGAGATTAGCCAAAATTTAAAATTACAAAGAACCTTTCTAACAAGCCCCGCTACATAATACATTAGAGTGTGTTCCTATTGCAAGTAAAACCATTTGACGTATCTAGACTATGCAAAGAATTTGCAAACCTAGATGTCAATAACAGAGTTCAACACGTCCAAAAGGAAAGACTTTATTTCTACTGCATGTCATCATATGAAAAATTTCAAATCCAGAGTTTCTTATCATCACTGCCAAAAAAGACATCATTCACTACTCCATTTCGAAAACCAACCAGGTGAGGAAAGAGATAATTCAGTACAATCTACATCAAGAGCAACCGCAACAAATTCATGAGGCAAAATCTTTAGATACGCCAAAAATGAGAAATTAACTTGTCACTCAGAGTCATACTGCGGTCATGGCTGAGTACCGCACTAGTTAACATTAAGACTGGCCATGGTATACAAGTTCTACGCACTCACTCATTGATCCCTGTTCCCAAGAATGTTTTTTAAGTGAGGCAACTGTCAAAAAACGATAACTTCGTTTTTTGACAGTTGCCTCAAAAAGAAAATCAGCTGATGGATTAGTCATCGGAGTGGGTCATATGTAAGCAAGAATCAAGTTTTCTAGATAATTTTAGAACTTATAGAAGATTACTCAAGGTTCAACGACAACTTCAAACAAGATCTCACGGTCCTCACCGACATAATCCCTGAAGTTCCCATCAATCCACAGAAATGGAGTCACCTGCAATACATATCACTGGCAGATCCAACTTACCATACGCCGAGCAACATTGATCTACTACTTGGAGTTCACATCTACACAGATGTTTTGTTGAACGGAGTAATTAAAGGAGAACCAGGTACTCCCCATGGGAGCTATCACAACAAACTCGCTTGGGATACATCCTGTCAGGAGGTCAATTGAACAACAACCGCACGAGAGAGTTCAAGAGCATGCATTTGAGCATAAATTTAGAGAAGTTGGTAGAATTTTTTTGGGAAACTGATTAGAGTCAGAGAAAAACGACACTCTGAGACGACCCCGAGACAGCTAGCAATCGATGAGGCATACACAGAAGAGTATGCACAAGCACGAGAGATCATCAACCACTCTTTCTACATGGATTATGTACTGACAGGGAAAGATACAGAACAAACCGCCGTAGAAGCTAAACGCCAACTGACAGAAGTACTAAGAAGAGGAGGGTTCGAGTTATAAAAATTAATGGTCTTCAAACAGGAAATAATTTATGAACACAGTAGAACCAGATAAGAGAGCGAAGAATTATGAGTCCAACAAAATAGAGACATTCAAAACATTAGGAATCACTTGGAACTCAAACGAAGATACCCTCTTAGTTAGTAACAAACAAAATGAAGAAACAACTCACTTTGCCCCGTCTCTTGAACTAAGTGCAGCACTGCTACTGAGCCAACTAAATCGAGCACAAACATACATTCGCTTATTCAGATTTAATGGTAACCTTAGCCTGGAGTCTCGGAGACCCGCTGAAGTGGATAACATTTGTTAACAAAATTGAATCGGGCTCTTTAATCTGGCACCCTCATGAAAAATCCTACACCTTGCTTTTAAAAAAGGTACAGAAAGCTGTTCTCCGCTTCTTGTAGAAAAAAACTTACCGGTATTACCCCTTTTTATACCCAACCAAATTTTTACTGGGTATGCTACGCTTTAACTCCCTCGAGATAAGGCGTAATGTTAATCTAATGTCTGCTACATCTAAAATATTAAGGGGAGATTCAGATTGCTTAGACTTGGTGGCGAAAACGACTACCTTTTTTGTTCCTGTCAACTACCTACGTTGTCGTAGCCATCGCCTCCTAGATAATGGAACCTTTCACACGACTGCACACCAGTACTCTCCAATTGTCCGTTCCCGGACACTCCTTAATAATTTTTAACTTTTGCACCTGACTGCGACTTGTTTGCCGACCAAAGTCATAAACTTTTTAAAGATTTTTTACGTTTTTGCGAATCAAATATGCAATAGGTAGCTTATTAATCGCTTTATTATTACTTACTTAATTTTACAGTGTATTGGTGTCAGAATTGGGCAAAAATTAACTTGAATAAGAATAAGAATAAAAACAGAAATTTTATTATTATTCAAATCGATTTGAATTAGAATAATTCTTGCACTAGTTATTTTAGATTAAAATCAAGGTGAATAAATCATGTGACTTTATTTTAAATGCGGAATAAAAAACAGAATAATTATTCGAGAAGTGGGACTATTCTAAATAAGTTTTTATTCAATTAAAATGTTATTTAGAATTAAGTTAATTTTTGTAGTACAATCGGTTATATTTTGTAAGTTTGATTTTCACCCTTCTATTTAAAAGTCGGATTGAATTGATATTTGTTACTTTAGTTTAGGTACAGTACACATTGAAGAGTTCCGCTATACACTATCTAGTTCTATCATCCGATCAGACGTTAACGCTACGTAGAGTTGCGTATAGTCTCTCTCTATCACTCTTACATATTAGTGCGATAGAGAGACAGATAGCGTTTCGTTGTAATAGCGCAAAGCGCAAACGATTGGTAGTTGCAGTCAACCAAAATGCCTTTGAACTGGATGTGGTAACTAAACGCTGTCTGCCCCCCCCGCCCTCTCTGTTGGGATATAGACATTGTAATACGAGTATGATGTATACAGGGTGTGGCCTGTAATAAGAGCAAAAAATCAAACTGGAGATTCCTTGGAGTACCCAAAGTTACCACCAAGTGGTCCCGATGGTTCAAAATTCTTAATTTAGGAGAAATTTTAATTTAAAGTCAAGTTTAGCAAGCAATGGATTTTAACATTGCGTTACGATCGCTTAACTGTCGTAAGATGTCATGGTACCGGGACGTCTTGGTACGCGCCTTTTAGTACAAGTCATTTAAAAATGAATACAGAGAAAAGTAGCTCTTATTATTAGGAAGTCAGAACTCATTCAATATGCAATGACACGTTATGTTTTGTTGACAAACTCGAAATACTTTTTTTGCTATGTAATGGAAATAGTTTTTAAAATTATTTACTTTCGTAACAAAAACCTCCATAAAACACTTAACTTCATTACCTACCTATTTGAAAAATGCTTTGAACTTTGTCAATATTGACAACTGTCAAGCGAATGTACAACATTTATTTATGTAATCCAATCTTGTTTATGATGGAATTAATTACATGATTGAACGGTGGAGCCAGAAGAAGTTCAAACCAAGCTGTTGCACCGCAAACGATTTCCCGATCGGAGGCAGACTGACAGTGTCATCGTCAACGTTGAACGTAGTGCCTGGACAACGAGCCTGTCCGGGGCCCGGGACGGCGGTGCAGCCTCAACCAGCGTGCAGGTGGTGATATGCGTAGTCAGCGTGGCGTTATACTAAAGAATAGTCCGCAATTTCGACAACCACCAGTACCAAAAAAAACAGAACTATGTGTATTCTATGGATCTGTCACAGAAGTCGTATTAGAGGAGAAAAAGTACCTACGTGATTCATAACAGAGTCATTTAAAAAAATAAGGAAACCTAATGATACATCGTATTATCGAAAAAGCAGAAAAGCAATGTATCGGCCAAGATTATGGATGGAAACTGAAAAGTGTTTGTTATTAATTTGTTAGCTGTAAAATGTAAGTATGTACTTGTGTTATGTAGTTGTTCAAGATTAATAAACTCAGTAACTATACGTTTTTGTTTATTATTTTTTCCATGTGATGTAATTATTTACATGAAGCAATAGGCGTAGCTAAGGGTGGTATTCCATCTGTCCAATTTTTTGTCATTTTGTCTCACTCTGCCATTAAGCAAAATGTGAGACAAAATACACATTGGGCAGGTCGAATACCACCCTTACACGTGGCCAAAATGATCTTACCATTCCATTTACAAGTACGTTGCGTCATTTGACTACGTGTTAGATAGTTCTACTTATTAGCCCTCAGAAAGTTTCCAAACTTCCAACATTTTTTTATTGAATAGTTTTGTGTCGAAATGGTTATGTAGCATAATTTCGAAGTTACTTTATCACGGAAAAGAACAGGGGGCCGAATTAAGATGCCAACCGTTTGCGCCGTAGCGAACGAAATAACGGTAATCTCTTTATCACTCATCGATATAAGTGCGAGAGAGAGACATTAGCGTATCGTTCACTTCGGCGCAAACGATTGGCATCCTGACTAGGCACCTTGTACATATTTAGCACTTTTGCAAATACTGCATACAAAAACAAGTACGTTACCTTTCCATACACCTTATAGGCTTATACCACGCAATCAAATAAACACCATAAGAAATGCGAACTTTTTAGGAGTTGTATTTACGCCAAGCCACGTTTTCTTTTTACTTTTTATTGCTCTACCATTGTTATCTTATTTTAAAACTATGTAGAGACATTGACACGCGTTGTCAATAGCATAGCCATCTTTGAGAATATTGAGATCATTGGTTCAAAATGCCACGAAACCGCTACGACTCTTTGGAATTGTGCGAAATGATATTAGTGTATGGAGAAGCTAGAGGAAATGCCAATGAAGCCTTAAGGTTGTATCGAGATCGGTACCCAAACCGGAGGCACCCAGCAAATGGCCGCGTAATTACAAACGCAGTGCAACGCGTAAGGGACGATCTACCCGTAACCGGCGGCCGGGTGCAGCCTGAACATGGTCCGGGTGCGGCCGCTAATGTTCGCCTGGCACTAGAACGGCGAATCTTACGCCATTTTAGAGAACGTCCAATGACAAGTACCCGAAAAGCGGGGCGCGCTTTTGGAATCAATAATAAAACTGTGCACCAAGTATTAAAATTCAATAAAAAACATCCATACAAATTCTTAAAAGTTCAGGGCTTGTTGCCGCGTGATTATCCCGTCAGGCTAGCCTATTGTGAGTGGTTTTTATTACAGTGTCATGAACAAAATAACTTCGCTCAAAATGTCATTTGGACAGACGAGTCCACCTTCACCAACACCGGCCTGTGGAACAGAAAAAACACTCACTATTGGAGCAGCGATAACCCATATGCGATGAGGCAATCAGGCCACCAATATCGCTTTTCGCTAAATGTGTGGGCTATTCATGGTAACGAAATAATAGGCCCTATTTTCATCAATGGTACATTAAATACCATACGTTTTCTGGAACTGATCAATGATACCGTGGTAGAATATTATAATAATCTGCCAGAAGATATTAAAAATATTACATGGTATCAACTGGACGGAGCCCCCGCACATTCCGTTGTACCAGTACGTGAAAGGCTTACCGAAATATTTGGGGAAAAATGGATCGGACGGTATGGTCCTAAACGATGGCCGCCGAGATCGCCGGATCTCACATGTTTGGATTTTTATCTTTGGGGGGCGATCAAAGATCACGTGTATGCCGCTGAAGTCGATTCTGTCGAAATGTTGAGACACCGAATTATTGAGGCGTTCAATATTGTTCGACAACAAGATCTTGGCGCAGTACACCGTAATACGTTGTTACGGTATGATGCTTGCAGACGGGCAAACGGGCAGCATATAGAAAACATTTTCAATTAGATAAGGTACGCTCAATGCTGCTGTAAAGATAGACCTCAGAAATTGACCGAGCTAACCTTAAACCTCATGGCTGAACGACGCTCGCTACAGTTGCAGTCTCCCGATAACGTGAAGTCATATAGGCAGCTCAATAGACGTATATCTAAGTCCTTGCGACACGATCTGCGTCTCTTTAATTCTAACCGTATTAAAGAGACTATTGAGCGAAACCAAGGCTCCAAAGTGTTCGCAAAGGACAAGTCTATTGGGCAAAGCCAGCTGAGAAAGCTGAAACGGGAAGATGGCAGCATAGCGTCGAGCAAAGCGGAGGTTTTAAGCGAGATCGAGAGTTTCTATGGACAGTTATACACTTCGATCGCAAAGCCCGTTGACAGCTTGGTAGGAGATCCAAGAGCCAAGCTGTCCCGACATTATACCGAAGATATCCCGGACATCAGTCTGTACGAGATTAGGATGGCCCTGAAGCAGCTTAAGAACAACAAGGCGCCGAGCAAAGACGGAATCACTTCAGAGCTTCTGAGAGCGGAGACCACGGACTAGCAAGCGCAGCGTAGGACGTCCACCCACAAGATGGACAGACGACCTTGTTAAGGTCGCCGGAAGACGCTGGATGCGGGTCGCTTCCAACCGGCACGTATGGAGATCCAAGGGGGAGGCCTATGTTCAGCAGTGGACGTCTTATGGCTGAGATGATGATGATGATGAATGCTGCTAGCACGTACAGGCAAACTACACACAGCTCACTGGCTAAACCAGACTGGATGCAGACAGGCCAAACAAGGCACGCCTGGCATCAACGTAAAACTCACAAGGACGCTCCTTTAACTAGGGAAGATCCAATTGAGAATGGTAACCAGTGTCATAATAGGTCATTTAACAAACACCTTTTTATAACAGGTGTTACAGACAGGCCCCTATGCCGAGGATGCATGGAGATAGAAGAGATAGCCTTTCACGTACTGGTGCTGGAATGCAGCGGAGTGACTACGCACTGGGTGCTGACGTGCCCAAAATGCGCTCTAGTATTTAGCAAGAAGATAGGGACATGAGCCACCTCAAGGCGCACTAGAGAGTGGATCAGCTGCACTTTAATAACACGAAATAAAAATTGCCTATTCCGGAGCACACAGTCGCTGTGGCCGAAATTGGTCAGGAGAGCGTAAAAATATCTCGGATCCCCGAGGTCCCACTCAACATCAAAGGTTTGATAGGACTAGTCTACCCCCCGCAACCCTTTTCACGCAAAATATTAGGCGCCAGTCGTCGAGTACATAATTTAAACAGGAGAATGTATTTTTATATTTTTTATTTATCATTTGTTTAATGTAATTTGTTTTGTTATTAATATTGTTATTAAACGTGTATGAAATTATTTCAGTGTCTAAGTAAATGACTTCCTTTCTTATCAAGTAGGTGTTACATAATCTTTGTAGTGTGAATGTGTACTTGTTGCTGAAGTATAAAAATGAAAATGAAATTTTATTATCTATCTACAAACATTATAATGCACATTTGCGGGGCCTCTCTTTAGGCTTACAGAGCCTGTATTGAGACGGCCCGCTCTTCCAACAACCGTAATTACCTAATTAGTAATTACTTATAGCCTACATTACATTACAATTTTTAGGGTTCCGTACCCAAAGGGTAAAACGGGACCCTATTACTAAGACTCCGCTGTCCGTCCGTCCGTCCGTCCGTCCGTCCGTCCGTCCGTCCGTCCGTCCGTCCGTCCATCCCTCCGTCCGTCCGTCTGTCACCAGGCTGTATCTCGTTATCTGTGATAGCTAGACAGCTGAAATTTTCACAGATGATGTATTTCTGTTGCCGCTATAACAACAAATACTAAAAACAGAATAAAATGAAGATTTAAGTGTGGCTCCCATACAACAAACGTGATTTTTGACCGAAGTTAAGCCACGTCGGGCGGGGTCAGTACTTGGATGGGTGACCGTTTTTATAGATAATGGTATGGAACCCAACCCTTCGTGTGCGAGTCCGACTCGCACTTGGCCGGTTTTTATAGGTAATTTTATTTATAGCATGGTTGACTAATATGCAGGTTAACTATGCCTCTTCTCTCACTTTCACTAAGCGTAATGCCGGCTGTAGAGTCAGTCCAAGAAAAGTCTGCAGCGGATTTGATAGCCCACGCAGTGCAAGTTTCATTTATACGTCATATTTAGGACTGACTCTACACGCTCGGCGAGAGCCTCTCGCCGAGAGTCTCGGGCGAGAAGCTGTCGACGAGAGCACACAATGTACACACTCGTTGAATCAATCACACCGCGGAGGCCGCCACGATGGACATAGAAACTGTTGGCCTCTGTGCTGCTAGCTACTATAATTATTTAGGCCTATATCATAAAAAAATATCTATGTTTCAAATTTTTTGGGATCCATACGACTGGCTCTATTTGGTAAAATTTTAAAAACTGCAATTCAGTCTCGTTGGACCACATTTTAACGGCTGATCACCAAAACGTCTTTACAGAAACACACCGGGTAATTATTGATAATAATATTTAACATACGTAATTTGCATTTGTGATGTCTAGCCCCAATTTGTTCGTAGGTTTTGGTCGGGTAGTTACACAAATTTCTGTTTTAACAATGAGTGTGTACATGCCCTGCCTCGCTGCCCTCGCGAGAGCAGCGAGACCCTTTGACTCGGCCGGAAAAAGCCGACCACAAGACAATCGGAGAACGGCGAGACGAGATAAGGAAGACCGAGACAAGACGAGAGCAATCTGTACACACTCGCTCTCGGCATGTCTCGGGGTGTCTCGCCGAGAGTGTACAGCCGGCACCTATCTATCTAGTTTAGTTTTTAATTTCAATTTGTATTTTCTATTTTAAGGCTTTAGTTTTGTAGGTTATTTTAATTTTAGGTTACATTTTATTGTAAGTTTGATATTAATTATGTTTATGGTTTAAATAAAAAGTATTCATAACAAAGACAGCATACGTAAAAACAGTTTGTTTAAAGTCAGACCAAGAATAGTCTGCAGCGGATTTAATAGCCCCCGCAGGGCAAGTGTTATTTTAAACGTCAAACTTCTATGAAATTATGACGTACAAATGACACTTGCACTGCGTGGGCTATCAAATCCGCTGCAGACTTTTTTTGGTCCAACTCTACAACTGTTTTCTGCCGGGGTACGTCGCCTTTCAAAATATCATAAATATTGTAATAAACCTCCACAGGGACCTAAACCATGCATTAGATTGTTTAATCTATTCTCTCTTACAACATACATGACAATGTACGTCAAGTTGCTAATTTATCAAAATAAAGCAAACTTTACAAATAATAATATTAATTTAGTAAACTCATCAATTATGCACGTGAAATATGAAACATATGGTTTAACGAAACAACAGTAAATGAAAACCGAGCTTTGTTGTCAAATCAGAGTTACGAATGTACGTTGTGGTTGCACCAAATGTGATTCTGGTTGTGATCGCAGTTGTACAGCCAGATGAATTAGCAGTGAAATTCTTCGTTATTTTTGAGAAGGCCCTCCATCCAGTATTGCACATGTCGATGTCGTGTCGGAGCGGAGTCAAACGGAGAACAGGTTGTACCATCGTTCGTAGTCGTTGTCGTGAAAAAGAATCATCCTTACAAAATTTTAAAAGTGCAAGTTATCTCGTGAAGTGGTTATCCATTTAGATTGGCATAATTATTATCATTTATCAGTGATTTTATTGCACAATTTTTGTTGGAACTGCTTAATAAACAGTTCAAGTTACTTTATAGCGTTTTACTCATTTCGTCCTTTTGTCCGTTAGGCCTATTTTATAAGAAAACTGTTAAATAATGTTGATTTCCACATTAAGTACTGAACATTAATTGAAAATTGCATACGTTTAAAAAGCAATATTAATACATTTAATAGGATTTTCAATATTATTGAAAACGATCGTAAATGTCAATGTCAAGTATTCCGACTGGACACATAACGTCTGCAGTACATTGCTGGCTCGATTAATTTTGTTAGAAAATAACAGAAAATTATTTTTTCATTTTAATTAATTGAAACTATTTGGACTTAATTCCTCATTACTTAAAGGGCGTATATTTTAATTTTTTGCTCTTATTACAAGCCACACCCTGTATATGATGAATAAATAATACTTAAACAGTCTTAGTATTGGTATTAATTAATTACCAGATACAAATAAACCCATTTGAGCATACCGACATCACACTAGAAGATGTACTATATGTTCCTGCAATTTATAGAAACCTGATATCTGCAAGTTCCTGATCACGGTGGATCTGTACTCTTCGTTGGAAACAACGTACATATCTGTAAAGAAACATTGTTATTGTCATCATCATCATCATCTCAGCCATAAGACGTCCACTGCTGAACATAGGCCTCCCCCTTGGACCTCCATACGTGCCGGTTGGAAGCGACCCGCATCCAGCGTCTTCCGGCGACCTTAACAAGATCGTCTGTCCATCTTGTGGGTGGACGTCCTACGCTGCGCTTGCTAGTCCGTGGTCTCCACTCGAGCACTTTTCGACCCCATCGGCCATCTTCTCTGCGTGCAATGTGGCCTGCCCATTGCCACTTCAGCTTGCTAATCCGGTGGGCTATGTCGGTGACTTTAGTTCGTCTACGGATCTCCTCATTTCTGATTCGATCACGTAGAGAAACTCCGAGCATAGCCCTCTCCATAGCTCGTTGAGCGACTTTAAGTTTTGAGATGAGGCCGATAGTGAAAGACCACGTTTCGGAGCCGTAAGTCATCACTGGTAACACACATTGATTAAAGACTTTCGTCTTGAGGCACTGAGGTATGTCGGACGAAAAGACATTACGTAGTTTCCCGAACGCTGCCCAACCGAGTTGGATTCGGCGGTTGACCTCTTTCTCGAAGTTGGACCTACCTAATTGGACTACTTGTCCTAGGTAGATGTACGAGTCAACAACTTCGAGTACCGAGTTCCCAACAGAGACTGGGATGGGCACAACATTGGCATTCGACATAAGTTTCGTCTTGTCCATGTTCATTTTCAAGCCCACCCGTTGTGAAACTCGGTTGAGGTCATCGAGCATCATGCTGAGTTCCTCCATCGACTTTGCCATGACTACGATATCGTCGGCAAACCGAAGGTGAGTGATGTATTCGCCGTTGATGTTGATGCCAAGTCCTTCCCATTCCAGGAGCTTGAAGGCGTCTTCCATTACGGCAGTAAACAGTTTCGGAGAGATAACGTCTCCCTGCCTTACGCCTCTTCGCAATGGAATCGCCCTCGTGCTCTGCTCCTGTACTCGGACCGACATGGTGGCGTTACTATACAAACACTTCAACACTTCGATGTACCGATAGTCAATATGGCATCGCTGAAGAGACTCAAGCACCGCCCATGTTTCCACCGAATCGAAGGCTTTCTCATAGTCCACAAACGCTAAGCATAATGGCAAGTTATACTCTTCGGTCTTCTGTATAACTTGCCGCAGCGTATGGATGTGGTCTATGGTACTATAGCCTTTTCGGAAACCGGCTTGTTCGGGAGGCTGGAAGTCATCAAGTCTGTGTTCGAGACGGTTCGTGATGACCCTTGAAAACAGCTTATAGACATGGCTCAGAAGCGTGATGGGTCTGTAGTTCTTCAATAGGTTGTTATCACCTTTTTTGAAGAACAGCACCACCTCGCCTCTATTCCATGTTTCAGGCGTTATGCCCTCGGACAAGACGGAATTAAAGAGCTTCTGGAGGACTTTAAGTACCGGTGTTCCACCCGCTCTCAGAAGCTCTGAAGTGATTCCGTCTTTGCCCGGCGCCTTGTTGTTCTTAAGCTGCTTCAGGGCCATCCTAATCTCGTACAGACTGATGTCCGGGATATCTTCGGTATAATGTCGGGACAGCTTGGCTCTTGGATCTCCTACCAAGCTGTCAACGGGCTTTGCGATCGAAGTGTATAACTGTCCATAGAACCTCTCGATCTCACCTAAAACCTCCGCTTTGCTCGACGCTATGCTGCCATCTTCCCGTTTCAGCTTTGTCAGCTGGCTTTGCCCAATAGACTTGTCCTTTGCGAACACTTTGGAGCCTTGGTTTCGCTCAATAGTCTCTTTAATACGGTTAGTATTAAAGAGACGCAGATCATGTCGCAAGGACTTAGATATACGTCTATTGAGCTGCCTATATGACTCCGCGTCATCGGGAGACTGCAACTGTAGCGAGCGTCGTTCAGCCATGAGGTTTAAGGTTTGCTCGGTCTATTTCTGAGGTCTATCTTTACGGCGGGATCTAAAAAACTTAGACCCTACTGTGTGGACAGTTTCCACTAGCCCGTCGTTGATTTCGTCCACTGAAGCCAAGTTCTCTAGGCAAGCAAAGCGGTTAGAGAGCTCGAGTTGAAAGCTTTCGGGGTTTTGAACATAGGCTCGAGTAGGTCGGAGCGTAGACTTCATCAGGCTGGACCTTTCAAGTTTAATATTGATATTCAGTGTGCCTCTTACGATTCGGTGATCACTACCGGTCTTTACCCTGTTGATCACAGAGACATCACTGAATATCCGTTTCTTGTCGGTCATGATGAAGTCTATCTCGTTTCTCGTGGAACCGTCAGGACTCATCCAGGTCCATTTCCTGTGAGGCGGCTTCTGGAAGAAAGAGTTCATCATGAAGAGTTCCTCTCTCTCCAGAAAGTCGGCCAGCCTCTGACCTCTAGGGTTCCGTTGCCCATACCCAAATTGCCCCACTCTCAACTCATCCCCGCTTCTCTTGCCCAACTTTGCGTTGAAGTCCCCCATAACAACAGTAAAGTAGGTTTTAGAAGTATGTATGGCCCTACTTACGTCCTCATACATAGCTTCTACTTCATCATCGGAGTGTGACGAGGTCGGTGCGTATACCTGAATGACCTTCAGCGAATATCTTTTGGATATTCTGAGTATTAGGTATACCACCCTGCTCGACACACTGTCGATGGTTATTATGTTGTTTACGAGGGACTTGTGAACGAGAAACCCGACACCACCTTGGGACTGTTGGTCGCCCTCCCGGTGGTAGAGCAAGTTACCAGACTTCAGGGTTGTCGTGTCCTCCCCCTCTCTACGGACTTCGCATAACCCTACAATGTCCCAGTGTAACCTGCTCAGTTCCTCTTCCAGCTCGCAGATCTTTTCGTCAGTCCTCATAGTGCGTATGTTGTGTGTTACCAGGGCCAGTCGTCGTCGGGGCGGGTAGCCGGATCTTTGCCGGAGATTCTTAGCACCCCTGACCCCGCTAATGCCCTGACCGCTACCATAGCCAGAGCACCGGGCATTGTTATTGTGAAGAGGTTTTATGAGCAATCGACTCGAGCTTGACAAATGACAAAGCTATTTTAAATGTAGAATCTCAAATTTGAATGTCTATGAATTCAAATTTGATTTTTGAGAACTTCGCTCTACTCCTAACTGTCGTAGCCTTGTTGTAGCATAAAATCATATATGTCAAAACAATGTTTTTGTAAAGGAGGGTGGGCAAATTGGCCTATATGACCAATCAGGACAAGCGATATGTCACTGGATAGTTTATTCTAAGTTTTAAAACTTTTACTATGACAGGTAGTCCCAAGTCTTTGTGTGAAAAATTTATCTAGGCATAAAAGTAGTTTGAGCTGAAACGTTACTGTGTAGGTTTTTTTAATACCAAGTTCTTGCATCGATTTACAGATTATGAAGGTTTTATAACTGTCGATGATTATGTGTCATGTTTTTGTTTTTATGCGTTTTCATGTTTTTCTTGTGTCATTCTGGTTCATTTATTCAAATAGATATTGCACTTTTCCGTCTTTGCGAATATTCTGGTTTTCTTGCGACTTCTTGACCTTTGGCTTTATTATCGGACTCCGTGATCTAATGCAAGAGGAGAATCATGCGCATGAGCCGCCTCGTAAGACCTGAGTTTGTGGATGCAGATGTCGGCGAGGTCTTCCAAGAGACTCATGCCTATGAGGCGCCTCATAGGCCCGCGTCTGAGGGTGTGGGAGAAATTACCGAAGAGGAGAATCAGGCTCATGAGCCGCCTCGTAGGCCCGAGTCTCTTCCTCCAGCAGGCAATCACGATAACTCCTTTTCTTGGTCCAACGCGGGATCCGGGTCCGCGTATAACGACCCAAGACGCTTTAAGCATTTTTAGCATTATTTGGGACATAACGTTAATAGGCCAGATAGTAGACCAGACAAACTTATACGCGTGGCAAACATTTGCCACAATTTCTGAGTACCAGGATTTGCCCAAACACCTGCACCAGTGGGTGGACACAACAATCGAAGAAATTATAAGACTTTTCGGCATGATGATTTACATGTCTCTGAATTACAGGGCTCGAATAAACGAGTACTGGACGACAGGCGTGTTGGGGATGCCACATTTCCGGAAATTGATGTCTCGGAATAGATTCCAATTACTGAAAAATTGCAAAAATCGCACCCGTAATAAATTATCTGAATCAAAAATAGAACGCGAACTGTCCTTGGACGAGACTCTCTTGCTCTGGAAAGGCAGACTAAGTTGGGTTCAATGCATCAGGAGCAAGGCGGCCAGATTCGGTCTCAAGATGTTCGAGCTCTGTGAATCATCGACAGGTTATCTCATCAAAACCATAATTTACGCAGGAAAGAATTCGTCCTTTGTTGAGGGAGCCCTTCATGGGTTCGACAACAAAACCGCGAAGGTTTATGTTAACTGATAATGGATGAACGACATAATAACTGCGTCATGTGCCGGTGTGGTATGTACAACAGAAGATACCAGCGGCACACTCTGACTGCGGCTATATACGAGAAAATACACAGAGGTTTGAGATGTTTTTTTTTTTATTTTGGGTCGCTCGACTAAAGAGAGAGACTTTATAGTGAACTGATTGTATTTTTTCAGGTCGTTTTCAATAATTATTGAACACGTATTAATACGTGTATAGTATTTCACCGATGTTGGCAAAGAACTCTAAATGCTATTAGAATACCTGTCCAAGATGTTCAACCATGTTCGATATTTACTTATGTGTGTTTTGTTAAAAACGTTTAAAAACCGTTGTACAGAACAAAAACCCTATAACAATAAAAAGTAAAATGACGCTGTCAACGTCAGTCGTGTTTTTGTAAAATCTCTTAAATTATTTTCTAGATTTTGTATTTACATGTTGCTTTCTACATTAATTTTACGAAAAATATAATCCAAGACTACTACATACTATTACGTATATATGTACGGGTTATCATAATCGACCATGGAAAATAATGTTCAACATGTACGACAAAACTCCCTAAGTGAACGAAAATGCAAACGAGAAGCAAAACACGAGCTCAACTAGCGTCTCCACGAAACGCACGCCCACCACCCCCGTCCGCATCATCCGTCTCCTCGCAATCGTCGTCGGGCGATGAATTCGCCACCGCGCCCGACACCAGCGAGTCGAGCGATGAGTGCGGGCCGCCGCCACCGCCGTCACGACCACCTGCGCGGCGCGGGCGGCCACCGCTGTCGGCACGCTTGGGGCCTGCGGGACATCCTGCCCCGCCCACGGCTCCCGCTGCCGGTGGTGTAGTGCGTCGCATGCGATGGTCTCAAACCATTAATGAGAACGTCATGCGCGCCTACTATGGGGCTACAGAGGGGGGAACCAACTTATGCGCGTACCGTGTCCGAATGCTTCCACTGTTTCAGGCCCTCGAACCGACCATCGACGTGACTGCGCAACGACTATCGGATCAGGTGCGAGTCATCCAGCGGCAAAAGCGGTTGGATGACTCGACACTTGATCGGCTTCGCCTGGAGGCTCTCTCTGCTCGCGCAGCTTCTACCTCGGCGCGGGATCCGCCCGCCACGTCGCCGGATCCGGTGCCGGCACCCGACCAGGCACCGGGGGCGCCGCGGGTAGATCTCAGTGCCGACGAGGAGGAGTTCGCGCAGAGTGTGGGTAGTACAGCCAATGAGCAACTGAGGAGGACTCTGGACGAGGCGATTACGCGGTACCGCTCCACACCCGATACTAGGCCACGATTACCACGTTTGCCTATGAATAGACACAATCTAGCGCTAATGGGAGCCCTAAACGCTTTACTAGAGCCATATTTGCGGACTAGTAAAGATTTAGATGATACGCACGCGATCATGTATTGCGGAGCCATCGCGGCGTGCCGTGTTGCACGAGTCAAGTTTCCGGACTCTGAACGTGCACCTAGGACCGCCGGAGGTGCCCCCGCATGGCAAATACGGATCGAGCGACGTATCAGCTCTTTTAGGACTCTTATCGCAAAGCTGATCTGCTTCAGGGGGGGCAACAATCGCCCCCGAGTAATGCGCTTTGTAAACCAGGCATTCGTGGGGACGGATATCAGGCCCCGCGACTACATGGCCAACGTTACGGAGCGCATCGACTTTCTAAAGCAGAAAGTCTATGCATGGGCAAACCGTATTCGCCGCTACAGAGAGCGTGTGGACCGATTCCAGCAGAATCGTCTTTTCCAGAGTGACCAAAGGAAGATGTACCGAAGGTGGGAGGAAACCAACCTTCGTGCATCCGACTCGCGGCCACCGGATGCTACTGTCATGAATGACTTCTGGCGTAGCATCTGGTCAGTGCCTGTCGGACACACCGAGGGGAGTTGGATGAGTGTTGTCGAGCGTGAGTGCGAGTCCATTGAACCTATGGGGGCAGTCACCATCAGCCCCGATGACGTAAGTTGTGCCATCCGCACGGCCCAGAACTGGAAAAGTCCTGGGCCGGATGGATTGCACAACTTCTGGCTAAAATGGTTCCGATGCTCGCACTCCTACTTAGCAGCACAATTTCAACAAGCCCTCGAACTTGGTTCTCTCCCACCTTCCTTAACAACTGGTGTCACCTTCCTGCTCTATAAGTCCGGTAGTACCACGGAAGCGAAGAACTACAGACCCATCACATGCTTGCCTACACTCTACAAGCTCCTTACATCCATTTTGAGAGCAAAAATCAACGCGCACATTGTCGCAAACAATATTTTGGCCTCTGCTCAAAATGGATGTAGGGTTGGGTCCCGTGGTACTAAAGAGCTCCTCCTCATAGACATGACCATCTGCCAACAAATCCGGCGGACCAGGGGGGCCCTCTCAGCCGCTTGGATTGACTACAAGAAGGCCTATGATTCGGTGCCTCATTCATGGCTGGGGAGGGTCTTAGAGCTGTACAAAGTTGATGCAGCTTTGAGAGCCTTCCTAAGCGCGTGTATGGGGCAGTGGACCACAGTCCTTCGTCAACCAGGAGGCGGGGATGACCGACCTGGCCCACAGGATTTTATAAGGATTGAGCGAGGAATATTTCAGGGCGACAGTCTGAGTCCGCTATGGTTCTGCCTAGCTCTGAATCCCCTCAGCACCTTGCTGAAGGATTTGGGACTAGGTTGCCGGCTTTGGAGAGAGGGTGAAGTTATTTCTCACCTTCTGTACATGGATGACCTCAAATTATTTGCACCAAATACCCAAGGCTTGTTGGAGCTACTGAAAACCACCGAAGTCTTCAGTAGTGCCATCAACATGGAGTTTGGTGTCGATAAATGTGCGGTTATGCATGTACAGCGGGGGAAGGTTGTAAATTCAACAAATTTACAACTTTCTGAGACAATGTCTTTCAGGTCTATCTCTGAATCAGAGACCTATAAATACCTTGGTATGTCACAGTCGTTGGGTATTGAGGACGAGGGTATTAGACGGTCGGTGAAGGAGCGCTTTTTCAGTCGGCTCACAAAAGTCCTTAACAGTCTTTTGTCAGGAGGCAACAAAGTGCGCGCCTTCAACGCCTGGGTAATGCCTCTTCTCACATACTCCTTTGGCATACTAAGGTGGACTCAGACCGAGCTGGACGCCCTGGATCGGAGGGTCCGGTCACTGCTCACCACACATCGCATGCTACACCCACGCTCGTCAGTTATGAGATTGTACATCCCACGGAAGTGTGGAGGCCGAGGCTTCCTAAACGCCAAGGATCTCCATAACCGCGAGGTGTACAATCTCAGGAATTATTTCCTTAACAACGAGTGTGGGATGCATCGTGATGTGGTGGCAGTAGACAGGAACCTCACGCCGCTCTCCTTGGCAAATGAGAACTGGCGCAAACCTGTGGTACTAAGTACTGCGGATCGCAAGGCGGCATGGGAGAGTAAGGCGCTACACGGGCGGTTCTACAAGGCCCTCACGGGACCTGATGTGGACCTGCTCGCGTCGGTGAACTGGTTACGATTCGGGGACCTCTTCGGAGAAACCGAGGGTTTTGCCTGTGCAATTGCGGACGAAGTGATGATGACGAACAACTATCGGAAATATATCGTGAAGGACGGTACGGTCGACATTTGTCGGGCATGCCGCCGTCCCGGAGAGTCACTCAGGCATATCATTTCCGGTTGTTCTCATCTTGCTAACGGTGAGTACTTGCACAGACATAATCTCGTAGCCAGGATTATTCACCAGCAACTTGCTCTTCTATACGGCCTTGTGGACCGCGAAGTACTGTACTACAAGTACTTACCTGCGCCTGTTCTCGAGAATGGTCGTGCCACGCTCTATTGGGATCGATCTATCATCACCGACAGGACTATTGTCGCCAATAAGCCTGACATCGTGCTGATAGACCGATCGCAGCGCCGGGCCGTGCTCGCCGACGTCACCATCCCCCATGATGAGAATCTCGTGAAGGCCGAGAAGGACAAGTCCAGCAAGTACCTAGACTTAGCTCACGAGATTACCGCCATGTGGGATGTTGACTCGACGATCATTGTTCCGATAGTTGTGTCAGCGAACGGTCTCATAGCGAAGAGTCTCGACCATCACCTAGAGAGACTCTCGCTGGGTGGTTGGATCAAGGGTCAGATGCAGAAGGCGGTAATATTGGACACGGCGCGTATAGTACGTCGGTTCCTCACTCTGCGGCCCTGACCACCGGCAGCTTGGGCCAAGCCCCGCTGCCGGCGGCACCCTAGGTTAGGTTTTTTATAATGTGTTTATATGTATTTTTTATTGTTTTGTAAGTGTTTTTATATTTTACTTTTATATTCATATTATAACAAACCTAACTTAAGACGAAAAATAAATAAAGAGAATAAAAATAATCTTAGTAATGGAATGTGTTTTTTTTATCTTGGCATAATTTTTTTCACGGCATTTCGAGATTTCCCGCTATACAAAAAGTTGTAGAATATAAAAAAACCTTTCCAATGATATATGGCTTGTCATTATTGGTTTCTAGGCCAGAGTCCATACAAATCTGCCCATCCTCCTTTAATAATAAGTATGTGTTGTTGTAATCAAGAAGTGCCTCTGCCTTCCAATCATTTGATAATGCTCCAAGGACCTCCTATATTAGGGTTCCGTAGCCAACTTGGCATAAATGATGCCAGATCTGGCAATATTTCACTCACTCTGGCACCAAAATTTTCCATTTAGCATCTGGCATATTTTTTAGCATAATTTAGCCTAAGCCAAGTTTGCACCAACTTGGCAGCAACAATATGCGCCATCGCCTTATATGGTTCATATTTTCATATGAATTTTGACTTTTGTGGGCGGGTGGACGTCGACGGACTATATATAAATATTTTTTTTGAAATGGCAAATAAATTCAGTTAAATTGAACTCTGATTTTTTCGTGGGTTGAAATATTTGAGTTCCGTTTTGCAGATTTGATCAGACAATTTAATCAGGTTGGGCGAAAATTGTCCCATCTGGACTGGCCTTCACTGATCTTGTAAGAATTTACCTACATAAATTTACAGAGGGCCTACCACGAACGTCGATAATGAAAATTTCGAGCAACTACCTCTTTGACTCCAATTAAGGCGTAATTAGATTGACAGAGATAATTGCTGGAAATCGTTTATTTTCGATGTTCGCGGTTATATGCCTGAAACGGAGAAGCATTGCTCCGGAAACCGAATGAAAATTCCGTGCGCCTGCGGCCAGCCTATATTGCCAAACAACAGCAGACTCGTACCTAACCGTCGTAACTATAGTCTGTCAAGCCATTTCCGTTAGTAAACATAAACGACAAATTAAAAAAAAAGTAGATTCGAAGGATTATCATCCCATAGAAAATTTGAATTTCGGGCCTTTTTCTACTGACAAAGTACGGTGTTTTTTAGTGAATATTTTTAGACACCATATTATTTTAAGTGTCTATTTTCAAGTGACATTTTAGCATTTTTTTAGCATATTTGAAAAAACTTTGGCCTAATTTTGGCATAATCTAGACATTAGTCTAGCATTTTTTCAAAAGCAAAAAACGGAACCCTTATGGATTCGTCATGTCTGTCTGTCTGTCCGTCCGTATGTCACAGCCACTTTTTCCCTATCTATTTTGTGAACCGCATTAAGATTTTCACACAAAAATAGAAAAAAAAAAAACAATAAATTTTGGGGGTTCCCCATACTTAGAACTGAAACTCAAAAAAAATTTTCATCAGACCCATACGTGTGGGGTATCCTATGGATATAACACTTTAAACTCTCGCGTTTTGTACACATATTTAATTACACAAACGGGTCTACCGCGATATAATTTCATTGTTTCCTATGGATAGTTCTTCAAAAATGATATTGAGGTTTCTAATATCATTTTTTTTCTAAACTGAATAGTTTGCGCGAGAGACACTTCCAAAGTGGTAAAATGTGTCGTCGTCCCCCCCCCTCTGTAACTTCTAAAATAATAGAATGATAAAACTAAAAAATATATAAGCTAGTTAATAATTTCGTTTAGTAGTACCACTGTATATATATTGTATGTAAATAAATGATTTAAAAAAATATATGATGTACATTACCATGCAAACTTCCACCGAAAATTGGTTTGAACGAGATCTAGTAAGTAGTTTTTTTTTAATACGTCATAAATCGTAAACCGCAATTTATCTTTCATTAAATCAACTCAAATATAAAAAAAAATAAACATAAGTAAACCTTATGCATAAAGCGTGAACCATTATTTTCTAATAATAAATCTGTAATAGGTGCCTAAGTAAATAATAATTATACTTCGCGCGAGGCGTGGCTTGATCGGTAGCGGATGCGGAGCGGGGGACAGGTTCCCGACTGCGCTTACCGAGCGGGCAAACGTCGTTGAAACTCGTGCGCGCGGAGCTAATTTTTCGATACATTTGCGAATGCAAAATATTGTAGGTTTACGATTTGATACTGTTTTCGTTGGATAAAATTAATTTCAATTACTTACATCGAAATTATTCCTTTAAACTCATTTACTGCCTAGAAATAGGTAAATACTTACTATAAAACGTCAACCTAATAAAAGATTAGAGATTTTCTGTTCATTTCCTCACATCTAAATACATAATATACCTACCTACTTCCATAATACCTACTCATATTAGAATAAAACTTAAGTGTTATTTTAAGGGCCTGTTTCACAATGTCCAAATAAAGTCCCGAATAAGCTACTTGCCACTTATCTGGCGAATAAAGTCATCGTTGGCGTTTCACAATCTTCAAATAAGCTTAACTGGTAAATAAAGTGCTAAGTAAATTATAGGTTAGATCACATGTCAGATAAGGAACTTATTTGGCGGTTTACGTTATTTGACAGATCAATTTAAAAAGTTTTGTATGTCGTAAAATCGAAAAATACTAAAAATGGATCTATTTAATGCGTTTTCAGACGACGAATTAGATGTTTTTTTTGATCGCTTAATGGAACCACCCAGAGATCCCGTGTTTCGACAACGTTCTAATCACATGGAGACATTTAATGATGAGGAATTCAGATTTCGATTTCGGTTTAATAAAGATACTGTGTATTATTTCCATTCGCTAATTGAGGACAAAATCTCTTCTACTACTTACAGAAAGGTGCCTAATCAATGTTTATTTTCTATCAATTACTAGGTACTGAAATGTCTATCTACTCTACTATTACCCACGTCATTTCTAATAGGTACAGTCAAGTGTAAAAATATGGTTGCACACAATTAAGTTACATAAAAATATGTCCCATAGATAGCTGTTAATTCGCCTATAGGTACATGACCCATAGTTTTACACTAACTGTACCTCCATCCCGTTTACTAAACACATATAATTAACACAACGACAAAACAAACCCAACCAAGCAGTCGTTATTTTTTCTTTGACATTTGAATTACGTATTTTCCATATAATAATTAGTGATTTCTAAAATAATATTTTCGGATCATTATATTTGTTGCAGAATATGCATTTAAAGTATATCAATACGTAACACAAAATAATGCATAAAAGACGTAACACAAAATACTTTTCAGAGCGGTCAATTTTTTTTTATATGCTCTCACATGTTCCGTAAATCGAAACGTCAAAGTGCGATGTTGCCATCTGTAACTTAAAAGTAGCAAACTGGCACATAAACTTAATGGGTAGACGTTTGTGAAACAGGAACTATTTTATCAGGAAGTTTTATCTGGCAGTTAATTTATTTGTTAATTAGCTGTCCAATACTTTACTCAGACTTTGTGAAACAGACCCTAAGTATGAATTCCTTGGATGATGATACTTTTTCCCATGTATTAAACCCAAATAACGTTCTGGAAGATGACGTCATACATTTTTCCGCCCGCGGGAAGTGGGTCTGTTCGGGTTCCCGGAACTCATTGAGCCTGTGCCGCCAAATGAGTCTCATCTCCAAATTATTTATGATGGCGATGTGGGTTCAATAGGACACTGGTCTTGTATTTATTATATCAATAGTATACTACGCGTGTACGATACTGTCTTATTATAATTGTTTAAAGCCAACTTAAAAAACATATATTAATGCATAGTTTCCATACCTAGCAGAATTTAATATTCAATTTCCTAGCGTGCAACGTTAACTCAATGCAATAGAATGCGGGCTTTATGCAATAGCTTTTGCCACTTCTTTAGCGCTTAAAATGAATTCCTCTCTACACAATTATGTACCATAAATGATGAGAGCTCATTTGCGCTGTATGATTTTGAGCAACGATTTTTTGCCTTTCCATCTACAGCTAGATCAGTTCCTGGACGTCCGCCCGTAAATCTTTTTGATAACACAGCTTTCAAATTAGAAACGCAAAATAAAAAGAAAAATGAGAAGAAACAAAGACAGCGAAGTACGAAAAAAAATGCTGTAGCAATATGTAAAAGTAATGAAAATTATGTTGCAGAGGAAACAAGTAAAATACTTAAACTGGATGTACAAGAGATTAAAGGAAAAAATGCGAACAGGAAAAAGATTTCTAGATCTAATAATGAGGTCGCCGAAAGAGAAAAACGGAGAAATAAACTGGCTATCAATTCTATAAGGAGTAATAAACGGAAGAAGCTAACGGAAAAGGAAAATAATGATTCTATTCGACGAAGCAAACGATTAAATCCCGAGTACAGACTAGTTGAACAAGAGCGCAATACTCAAGCTCATAAAGTTGCTCGATCAAATCCTGAATATAGGCAAGCTGAACTAGAGCGCGACACTGAGGCTCACCAAGTCGTACAACTCGACTCTGAATACAGGCAAGCTGAACGAGAGCGCGACACTGAGGCTCACCAAGTCGAACGACTCGACCCTGAATACAGGCAGGTGGAGCAAGAACGCGACACTCAGGCTCGGCGAAGTGTTCGAGAAAATGAAGAATACAGACAAATTGAACAAGCACGTGATACCTTAGCACGGCAGGAAATTCGATCAAATAATAAGGCATCCTGGGAAAAAACTGATACAAAATATTATAAAAACATCAAAGAAGGTTTTATTCATCCCTGTACGAGCCCCGATGCACATGTTTTCGTCTAGTGAGACCATTTTTTGAGGTTCTCGCGTTTGTTCAAAAATAATGTTTTTGTTTAAAAATTACTAATATTTAATTCTTATACTAATGTAATTTAATTTTATATGGCAATACTCTGCAATAACTAAATCTAAATACAAGAAATACCGTTTGTACTGAAAGAAAAAAAATAATGCTTTTTTATTTTTTTATTGACGGGTAGGATTACAACATATGTGAAAAGGGCTATTACTAGGGAAAGCAATAGGGCTCTGCCAATGTACTGACAATTTTGTTTCGAGCCCATGCATGCAGCAGTGCTGTAGGAGAGGACAATATGATTTGGACAACGTTTTTGAAAAGTCCTTTTTTTTCAGCAATAAAAGCCTCATGCAATTTTATTATACGATCAAAATAAACTATATTAAACATTGATATTATGGTTCCCATTACTGGGTCATTTTATGTTCATGTGTAAAATTTATTAAAATAAACAAAATTGTTGCGTGGAACTAGACGAAATAATTTGCATCGGGGCTCGTAGTTGTTGTGGAAGATTGTGGCATATAAATTCGATAAGAAAACTGTCAAAACAAGGCATTACTAATAAGCTTGGCGAAGAATTTTCTACAAACACATTCAAGTTACCAAACTTAGCCAGTAAAATATTTGGAGAATTTTGTAGTACCTGTGCAAAATATATCACTCAAGGCAATGTTCCACGATTAGCTATTGTGAATGGCTTAGTTTTTCCAGATATTCCTGAGGTACTAAAACAACTAACGCCGATGGAAGAGAGGCTGGTAAGCCTCAGGTGTTTTTAAAAATTATTCGAAAAGGTCAATGCTTAGGTTTTCAACACGGACTTGTAGGAAACGTTATAAACGTGCCCGTACAAATCAACAATATCGATAGCGCACTACCTCGATCAACAAATGATGATAATGTAATTACTGTGGAATTACGACGAAAATTATGCTATAGGCATGGGCGCAAAGAACAAATTCGACCTGAATACGTTCGTAGAGCCGCACAGTAGGTACTTGGTGAATTGTGACTTGTTTAATGCAAATGCAATCAATTTAAATGAATCTTGGGATATTGAAGAAGTTGACGATAATATAGAGTGTACCTGTGATGGAAGTGTTGCAGAAGAAGGAGAAGAAGAAGAAACAGTTAATCCAGGAGGTACCGAGACTCTATTAGATGATAATCAAGACGTAATAGTAATGGCTCCTGGCGAAGGTCACGTCCCTAAATCGTTACTGTTTGATGAAAATTTAGGAGAATTGGCGTTTATTAAAGTTCATTGTGGGATTAAGCGTGACTTTAAAATGAAGTTGAGTCATGCAGAAGTAATAAAATCGGAAATATCTATGTAATGTGACCGTCGAGCTGTACGACCAGACTACCTGTTTACTGTTCTAAAAAAAACAACAGATGATTACAGTAAAGATAGCATACGAAAAAAAAAACGTCAAAGTGGCACCTGTTCTGGCGTGTAATGTTTTGAATGCTAATTATCTAGATAATTTAGTACAACATGACGACGGATATCGTGTTCTTCGGGGTGTAAGAAATTCCCCATCTCATTGGGAGGCAGAGAAAAAGAAAGTCTTGGGAATGATAAGGCAATTCGGAGTGCCTTCGTTCTTTGTGACTCTGTCTGTTGAAAGAAATTGTCGATGGTGAAAAAATAACTGAATCCGATGCTGAAAGACTCACATATGAAACGAAGGCGCGCTTAATTCAATCTGATCCTTTTATATGTGCTTCATATTTTGAAACCAAACTAAGAGAAATTCACAAAACCTGGTCTTGTCCTGAAGGTCCTTTTGGTAAATACAGAATTAGCCATTTTTATTATAGAATTGAATTTCAGCACAGAGGTTCGCCCCATGCTCACATAATGTTATGGCTTGAAGAAGCACCGATTTTTGTACCAGGAAATTCAGATACTGTTCAAAATGTAGTTAAATTTGTAGATGAAATTATATCCTGTGATAGTAACGAGATTACAGATGACCTTCTTCGCCTGCAGACACACAAACACACCCACACATGCAGACATAAACTTGATAGACCATGTCGCTTCGATATTCCATTTTTTCCTATGGATTGTACCATAGTATTAGTGGAACTCCCAAAAGATGACGCTTGTTATAAAAGAGTCAAAGATTTAGCTAATAATATACAATCAATCCTACAAAGTTTGCCAGAAGAAATAAAAACATTTGAAGAGTTTTTAGACGTTTGTAATGTTACATATGATGATTACATTTTAGCTATTAGAAGTACTTTGAAAAGGCCGAAAGTTTATTGAAGCGATCTCCAAAAGATGTTTACATTCATTCATCTCCAAGAAAATCAGTTACATCAGGCAAACATGGATGTTCAGTACATCTTAGATCCATTTGCTTGCGCAGTGTATATTGTAGATTATATAAATAAAGCTGATAAAGGAATGTCACGTTTGCTTCGAGATGCTGTAGAAGAGGCTAAGAAAGGAAAGAGTAGTGTAAAGGAGTCTCTACGTAGTACCTATTTCAAATGTATTCCTGAACGCCAGTGAAATTTCTGCGCAGGAGGCGATATATTGTATATCAGGTCTTCCATTGTCACGAGCTAGTGAAGCAGAAATATATTTGAACACTAGTTTGCCCCAAGAAAGAGTGCATATTTTAAAGAGTATGCAAGAAATTAGAAACATGGATGAAGATTCATCTGACATTTTCCAGAATAGTTTCATCGATTATTACGCTAAACGACCTGTTGCTTTAAGCGGCACACTGATTAACAGTCCGCCGGACGGTATCGGCCTATCAGTTGTTGGGAACGGTCAAAATTTTGTTCTAACTGACAGGTCGATACCGTCCGGCGGACTGTTAATCAGTGGGCCCCTTTAGAAGACATTGGTTTAGCTTATTTTGTGAGCCTATTTTGTTTATTCGAAACGTCGTCCACGTATATCAGTAACACAACCAAATAATAGTCCAGATAGTAACTGTTCTCAAAACCAAGCAGATGAAATGATTGGTAACTGGTGGCCATTACAAGACAATCTAGGATTTATACGACGAAAAGCAAGACCAATGATAATTCATTTCAGACGTTTCAGTTTTTTAGACGAGCCAGATATTTTTTATAGAGAGCAGCTTATTGTTTTATTGAATAAATATATGACTATGACTATGACTATGCTGTATATTCCATGGCGAAACGAAGAAGAAGAATTAACTAATCCAGACCTAAACATAAAGGACAAATTTATAGAAATGAAGGAAAAAATAAAACTTGAGAGTTTTATTTTTTAGAAACAAACAATTTAATATACTCGTATTAGGAGGACCAGAGCAATTCGAAACTTTATTGTTAGCTATAAGAAATACAGAGCTTATTGAAGAAAGTGAAGAAGAAGTTATCGGAAGGGGACTTAATGAAAATCCTTTTAATGACTTTGAATTTGAGACCCAGGTAGGAGACGTCGCTGAAGACATGATACCAGGTGGTAATCCAGGACCACAGCTATGCGGTGACAATTGCAACTATATAGCTTTACCTCCACAATTAACTGAATGAGGTATTAAATTTAACCAGAAAACTTAATTCTGACCAAAGAGACACATGTTTCACGTTACTGACAAAATATCTAATTCGTCTTCTCTTCTCCTATTTATCTGTTTGTGAGCGGTGGAGCTGGAGTCGGCAAAAGTGTTTTAATAAGAGCTTTGTTTCAAACATTGACGCTTAGTTTTAATAGAAAACCTGGTTCTAACCCAGATGACTTAAAGATATTACTTACAGCTTTTACTGGAAAAGCTGCTTTTGACATAGGTGGCCAAACTGTTCACTCACAGTCACAGTGCATTAGGTTTACCAATTTCACAAGCAGGAAGTATTTTACCAGAACTTTCACCAAGTGTTGCCAATACACTTGCAACAAAATTATCAAAATTGCGATTAATCATTATTGACGAAATTTCAATGCTTGGGTCTAGAACTTTTCACCAAATAAACCGCCGGTTGCTTCAAATTTTTCATACATCAGTTTTATTTGCTGGAATATCAGTTATAGTAGGTGAATTAAGACAATTACCACCAGTTGGTGATAATTGGGTGTCCAACCTAATTCACGAAATCCTCTTGCCTACATTTCAGGGACACCTATTTGGGATCTATTTCTACTTACTGATTTAAACCAAATAATGCGACAGAGGGACGATGTTGCTTTAAATAATTTAGCAAGTGGAACCATGACGAGTGACGACATAGAACTGTTTAGAAGTCGTTGTTTTAGTCATTCTACGTTACCAGATCGGTCGGATACGAGCGGTCGGGTTGAGCTGGAGCGAGGCCAGAAGGGTCGCTGAAGATAGGAAGGAGTGGCGCGAGCTTGTGAAGGCCCTTTGCACCTCTGGGGTGCCGTAGGACAACAACAACGTTACCAGATGATGCTCGAGGCGCTGTCAATTTGTACGCTAGCAACCGAGAAGTAGACGACCATAACAGTAGAGTTCTGTAGACTATGGATAGTGAAGGTGCTTTGTCATTAGCAATCGATTCTGTCTCAGGAGAACCAAATGTCACTATGAAGGAGAAAGCCTTAGAAACTGTTTCGAGGTTGTCAACTCAACAAACATAATTATGGACTTCGTAAAAGTTTAATATTGAAGGTAGGGGCAAAATATATGTTGACAATTAACATAGACACTGCTGATGCTCTAACTAACGGTTCTACTGGAGTATTAACAGCTATTGATTTTGCTATTAACAAAAAATCTGGTGAAAAACGGCCGTTGCGGATTTGGTTGAACTTCGATGAAGCTATTATTGGTAAAATTAAAAGAAATTATGTAAGGCTGCTAGTTCACTAAAGGCCACTTGCACCATTAACTAACCTGGGGTTTACCGGTTAAACCTGGAGTTGCCATGGTTACTGTAACGGTGCGTGTAACGAAGCGTTACACTATCGACCTTCATACTATTTCTGGCACCATACAAATTCTAAATTCCCTTTTCAAATTCAAATCCTATTCCAAATTCCATTCAATGATTTTTATTTTCAGTTCGATCACACTCCGATCGATAAACATCATTTTAATCTAACAGACTGTACTTCCCAAGTTCCTAAACACGACCTTTTAAGTGTGATTTTTATTAGTGAAACGTAAACGTAATAATTCATAAGTGCGTGCAGTTCAGTATAGTGCTCGTTTTGTGGCCCTGCACACCTTCCAGATATATATCTACATCATCACTAAGGCACATATTGTAAGTTATTTGATTTCTAACCTTCTAAGTGAATTACGAAAGTGTTTTTATACATACCTATCTGTTAACACGTAACCTGTATTGTTACAGGTGCCTTTATATTTAAATTAAATAAATACCCACTCGTCCTGGATCCTGTCTTTGATTCCCGTCATCCCTGTGAGGCCCTCCATCTGCCCCCTCACACTGGCGCCACCAACGTGATCGAATCCAGAACAACACCCCTACGACGAACCTACCCACCCGCCCTACGACGCAGAGCAGCCCTTTTCTTCGTGCCTCCTCCGCTACGCTCGTGCTCCTACTCCACACCGACGCCTGCTGTTATTTTACGACATATCTTTTTTTTATTAATTTTATATACATACCTTGTAATAGTTAGTATAACATCTTTTCAAAATTCTAAAAGGTTATAGTCGACCCAACTCAAATTTTCGCAATATCTCTCGGCCTAACATTTTTTTTTCTATTTTGCAACCAACCTTTTATCTAACACTCAACCGTTATCCAAAATCCCCCCCCCCCTTAAATAACCAATTACATAATCACGCATCTATCATCATTCATCATCTTATACCAATTTATCTATATCTATTTTCTAATCCCTATTATGCCAGCGTCCAACGCTTTTTGTCGCGCCACGTAACACTCTTAACATAGTGATTACACAAAACATCTATCACATACAATTACACAATCCAAGATTTCCACTGGAATCTCACAAATTGGTTTCAATCCTAAGTGTTTTTAAAACTCCTTGGAGTCACTGAAGTGCGAGCCAATACTGACTTACGGCAGTACTGTTGGAGATAATCCGATAGCTTATCCTTCACCCGATTTTATAAATATACACAACTAAGCCTAATATCACAATAAACTTCTATAATCTTATTTCTCCTTTCGATTCAATAAAAAATAAAATTTAATAACTAAGTACATATTTTATTTATATTGATAACATCAGTTAGGTATTCTCTTCGTGATACCTATCACGTCGTGGATACCTATCCACTTTAATAAACAATGAATCCAGCACTATTAAATAAACCAGAACTCATCTATGAGCTCAAACTCAGGAACGTTCAGTTCCCAGCCACCGCGCAGGCTGATGATTTAAGACAGCTCCTCACTCCAAATTTATTCGCGGACCCGTGTTCGAATCTCCCCAGTCCATATAATGAACAGGATATCACCGAAATTAGCAGATGCCTCACAATAGTTTCTTCTCAGCTGCAGCTTGCGACCACCAACCAAGCGAAGCACGATAGAATAGCAGTCTTCTTATTTCATTTACATAACAGAATAGAACGTCTCGCTATTACCACTGAATTATCTCCAGAAATTATTGACAACTATTCGAAAATATGCGAATTATTGTCAAAATGTCAAACAAAATTTAACATGTCACAACCGTCAACAACAACGTCAACTTACGCGTCAGCAACCTCTTTGATAGATGATTCCACAAATTTAGACCTACTTGCTTGAAAATTAACCAACCTCTCCGAAGCAAAGCCAAGTGATTTTAAAAAATTCAACTATAAAGGCGATAGTTGCCCTTATGATTTTATTCGAAACATCGAAGGAAGAGTTTGCAATTGCGCGTAACATTGACGACAAACGCTTACACAAATATATATACGATTTTTTATCAGGCACTCCTTTAGATTGGTATAGATCAAAGAAAACAACCCTTACAGATTGGAAAACATTTAAAACCCACTTCTTAAAAGATTTCGAATTGCATGACCATGACCACAACTTACTACAAAATATACATTCCCGTAAACAAAAACAACATGAACGAATAATAATGTATTTATCAGCCATGGAAGCCCTCTTTTCCAAATTACATGAACCCCTTTCGGAAAAACAAAAAATAGATATCCTCCGTAGAAACATGAGCCCATATTACAGTTCCAGATTAGTTCCTACAGATGTTACGTCTATAGAAACATTACTTCAATCGTGTAAATGGTACGAAAGTTGTAACACTACCTCTACTTATAGCTCTAGCAACTATACCAACATTCAACAAGAATCTAACCACACCCCCCTTTCCCAACCGTATATACCACCATTCCCATATAATAAACCGGTCCATACTGTAACAGCACCACCTTCTACGTTACGTTACTCCTGTCCGCGTTGCAGAACAAACGATCACTCTTTAGATATTTGTACAAGTAAAAATATAGTATGCTTCCGTTGTGGCAAACAAAATGTCACTTTTGCAAAATGTACAGCTTGCCATAAATTTCCAAAAAACGCATAAAGGAGAAAAGTAACTTAAATAAAACTACTGCTACAGAATGGAACCAATGGTTAGATACCATTAAATTATTTATGTCATCATACAATACTACATCAGCACTTTTCACTCAAGATCCATACGATGAACGACCTTATGTCAACATCCAGTCAAATAATTTAACTTTATGTGGCCTCTTAGACAGTGGCAGTGCTTTAACTATTTTCAGAAATAATTCTCATAAAATTCTCTTATCCCACAATTTTACCATAAATTACGACCATAAAGTTGTAGGCTCTGTAGCCGACGGCTACCCTAGATACTCTATTGGTACCTCGGAGTAATTAACAATGGAGCCGCCATTAACAGGCGTTCCCCTCTGTCGAAAAAAGGCGGCCAATGGTCAACCACATGTCAACCATATGTATGGACTGACGTTTATCTGACATGACGTACCTATACATTTGATGTGCCCCTCCCCCGCAAAAAACGGCAGACTATTTTGTACCGAAAATTTTAGACATGGCGTCTCCGTTGGTTATATCCTCTAAGATTGGTACCATACAACTACCAATTTCGTACAAAAATATTGTGGCTATTATTACCGCTCATGTCATCCCTACTGTAAAGCAACCCTTGATTCTAGGCACAAATTTCTGGAGAAAATTCAATATAGCTCCCCACATATTACCTGACATAACGTCATATTCTGATAAACATATAGATACCCTAGTTATTTCCACCTGTGACCAACACATCACTAATTATGACAACCTTTCTGAAACTCAACAGTTAATTTCAGATACTATTATTGAAAAATTTAAAAATATTTCAACAGAAACCAAACCCTTAGGACGAACCCACCTCATTGAACATCACATAGATACCGGTGACCATCCACCAATCAAACAACGATGCTACAGGCTTTCTCCAGAGAAACAAAAAGCTTTATGCAAAGAAGTTGATGAAATGCTAAACTAAAGCTTAATGTTATCGAACCCTGTGAAAGCCCATGGCTAAACCCTGTCATAATAACTCCTAAAAAAGATGGAACGTGGCGTTTTTGCATCGACAGTCGTAAACTAAATTCGATTACGCGCAAAGATGCCTACAAACTCCCACTCATTTCAGACATTTTAGATAATTAAAAAAATGCTAAATATCTATCATCGATAGACATAGCAAAAGCATTTTGGGAAATACCCCTACGCCCCTCTGATAGACCTAAAACTAGTTTCCACGTCCCCTCAAAAGGCATGTACATGTTTCGCGTAATGCCTTTTGCATTGACTAATGCCCCTGCTACCCAACAACGCTTTATGGATGCGTTATTCCCTTCTGAAAACCTTTATAATTCAGTATTTACCTACTTAGATGATATTATCATCATAAGTAACACATTCGATGAACACATCACCTTACTTAATAAAGTTTACCAAAGGCTACTACAAGCTAACATTACTATAAACTTCCCCAAGTGTTCATTTTTCAAAAAAGAACTTAAATATCTTGGTTACATAGTTAATGAACACGGCTTTCAAACAGATCCTGACAAGGTTAAGGCAATACTTAACATCCCACCCCCCACAACCCCTCGAGAAGTTAAAAAGTTCCTAGGCACAGCAAGTTCGTATAGACGCTTTATCCCCGATTTCAGCACAAAGGTTGCACCACTAACAAAACTTACCTCCACTTCCAAAAAAGCACCACCATTTAAATGGACATCACTTGAAGACAATGCCTTCAAATCCATTAAAGAAGCTCTAGTCTCTACCCCTGTTCTTGCTTGCCCAGACTTCTCAAAACCCTTCGCAATCCACTGTGATGCATCCAGCTTCGGCATCGGTGGTATGCTTACCCAACAATTTGATGGCGTTGAGAAACCCATTGCTTACATGAGCAAATCCCTCACTGGTCCCTAAAGAAATTACTCAATTACAGAAAGAGAACTCTCAAGTGTCTTACTGGCCCTAGAACATTGGCGTTGCTATCTTGACAACGGCTTAAAGTTCACAATCTACACGGACCATTCCGCATTACAATGGTTTCTCCATCTAGATAATCCAACCGGACGTCTAGCCCGCTGGAGTATTCGTCTATCTACATTTAACTTCGAAATCAAACATAAACGTGGTAAAGATCACCTTATCCCTGATGCCTTATCACGCTTACCATCAGTAGACGTTATTAACTACAACAGTTCTAATACCAACGACGACTGGTATAATAATATCTACGCCTAATGCAGTTCTAACCCCAACACCACTCCAGATTACATAATACATGATAAAAAATTATACCGATACTCAAAAACCCCTTCGTTACTCCAATCAGATTATAATTGGAAAGAAGTTATCCCACTAGAGTACAGAATACCCATTATCACAGAAAATCATTCCACCCCAACTTGCGCTCATTTCGGAACATTTAAAACATACAATAAAGTTAAATTGAAATATTTTTGGCCAGGAATGTACAAAGATATTTAAAATTTTATTGCCAAATGCGAGACTTGCTTAGCTTGCAAACACCAAACCCAACTAAAACTTGGCCTAATGGGTAAACCTAAGCAATGCTCTCGACCCTTTCAATGCATTTCAATAGATTTGATCGGCCCCTTGCCTACTACACTAAAACATAACAGATTCATCTTTGTCGTTACTTGCTGTTTTTCAAAATATTGCCTCCTCTTTGCGATTAAACGAGCTACTTCATCAGTAATCGTTCATATTCTAGAAAACCTAGTTTTCCTGGTGTACGGAATCTCAATTCTTGACCACGGTCCTCAATTCGTTAGTCAAGAAACAACGGATTTATTCCACTCCTATCATATCCCAAAAATACATTATTGTGCAATTAAATGCGCCCAACCAAATCCCGTGGAGAGATATAATAAAGTTGTTACCACAGCAATATCCTCATTCATACAGGATGACCACAGGAATTGGGATATCAACCTACATAAGATACAATTTGCTATTACTTCCGTAAATGAAACAACAAATTATACTCCTTCTTTCCTTGTATTTGGTCGCGAATTAGTCACATGTGGATCAGTATACGATAAATCTGACCTCACAGATGATATTATATTCGCGCCCAGAGACGAATACGCTGATAATATTGGTCTTCTCCAGCCTGTCTTCTCCGAAGTACAAGCCCGTCTTTGGAGAGCACACCAAACCAATTCTTCATCATATAATAAACATCACCAACATTTCGAATTCAACGAAAATGACATCGTCTGGAAACGAAATTACGCAATTAGTAATTCTCCTAAACACTATTCTGCTAAACTTCCACCAAAGTTTATTAAATGTTCTATCCTAAAAAAAATATCACCCTTAGTATACGTCCTACAAGACATGTCCGGCAAAATGCTCGGACGATGGCATATTAGAGACCTTAAACCTCTCCCCAAAATTCTAAAATAAACAACATACTGTTTTTCCTTAATTAGATTCTTATTTGGCTCAAACTTAGTTACTTTTCTCCTAAGCTCCTAACTTATAACTTATTGTATATATATAATATTATACATCTATAATCATATCTCATCCCCATATACATTTCGGAATCATTACATTTCGTACATACCTACTTAGTACAAATTTATACATTCATTTATACTATTTATATAACGTTATATTACGTTCATATAACGTTATTCAAAGCTAACTCTACCAGAGTTAGAACAATACTTAATTATATATTTCTTTCTTTTCCATAACGTTCATGTTTACGTACTTAGGTACATACGTACCGTACAGTACATTTATTAATTCCATTAAGGAATTATCTAATAATATTTTGTAGTAATCCTACATTCCATACGACATTATTTTGTTGAATAAATTTCAACAATCGTACTCTTTGTACACATTATTGTAGATATATTTACATTCATTAATATTCAGCGGGTGGTTACTGATTAATAAGCCTTAATACCAATGGAGAGCGATTTAATGAGTACGTCCTCTACTTAAAGGAGTACTCTATTGAAACCTATTTTGGTTAAACATTATTAACCAAAATTTTATAAGATGATGTATGAATGACCTCTGGTATGCATGTTTAAATCGTCTCTCTTGTACGATAAACATTGTATATAACATCCCCACCTTGATGAGCCACAGGATTTTCCCTTCCAGGGCGACCCCGGTAGTGTAACGGTGCGTGTAACGAAGCGTTACACTATCGACCTTCATACTATTTCTGGCACCATACAAATTCTAAATTCCCTTTTCAAATTCAAATCCTATTCCAAATTCCATTCAATGATTTTTATTTTCAGTTCGATCACACACTCCGATCGATAAACATCATTTTAATCTAACAGACTGTACTTCCCAAGTTCCTAAACACGACCGTTTAAGTGTGATTTTTATTAGTGAAACGTAAACGTAATAATTCATAAGTGCGTGCAGTTCAGTATAGTGCTCGTTTTGTGGCCCTGCACATGGTCTAATAAAACATGGTCTTCCATTCCCAGAGTGACACGGGCCTACGTCACAATAACATTGCCACTTTATTTCAACATAACATGTTACATGGGTACATTATACCTATGGTTAATAAGTTAAAATATTTCTTTATAATTTTATAATTTTTATTTATATGTATTTTAGCTTAAATTTTACAATAACACGTCATTTTTAATTACTCGTTAGCAATATCTTCCGAAACACGAAAGAAATTTCAGACTTTCGGGTAATTCTGTTTATACTACTGGCAACACAGGATAGCGCTGTGCACATTTGACAATTCGGATCTAGATAACTTCATGCCCTGACCGTCATCCTTGTCGAACGCGTGTTAATTGTTATTTCCTTCTCGCTCAGTGTCAGCAGTCGCAGTGTTTTCCAAACTTTTCACGTCGTAAGCTTGGTAATTAATGTGTAACTGTGAATTAGTTTTTTAAACGTTTGTCTTGTATAGATAAATAAAGTTTAATTTAATACATTAGATTTGTTTTATTTTACTATGTTTCTACATGAATAACTTAAAATTAATGCCGTTAAAATAATTTTCACCGTTGGTTAAAATTCTCCCACATTTCAAAGTTTGAGAACCTGTAAACAGCATGATGACGTAGGCGCGTGTCAGTTAGGTCATACGCGAATCTCGGAATGGAGTACCAGGCGGAGTATATTATTATACCATGGCCCTGCACTGACTGGGCTATGACTCAATTTTTTATGTCTATATTAATACTATGCACTGCAATACTTCGAACGAAAAACAATTATGGATATCAAGCAGATGACTTAAAATTTTATGCGAATTAAATTAATGACTATAAAAATTATGACATAACTCATTTATGACAAAAACCCAGTTATGCTCAGGAATAATTCTGACTAAAGACTTTTATGACTTACAATTTTATGCATAGTGTTATGACAATTAAAAATATGACAAAAGTTGTTATGCGACCAGAGCCTCTACCATCAGTTTTAACATTGACATAACGCTCACGTCTACGTAATTTACTTTCTGTACATCTCGCTTGCACTATTGCTCGCATATGCGAGTACGAGCGAGATGCATAGAAAGTAAGTTACGTAAACGTGAGCGTTATGTCAATGTCAAAACTGGTGGTAGCCGTACAGAGGGAGTCCCAATTGCGCGTTATTACAAGCAGTTTTCATATTTTTATCTTTTGTGCACAAATTGTTACGAATGTTTAAAGTCCGTTTTAGACCTATGTTCGTGATTGTTTTCTATCGAGCAAATGTCAAAAACTTAGGATTCGAAAAAAGAGCTATGGCTTTTAAAAAGCTCCGATTTCTGAACCCACTGCACCTTATCAATTTACAAGAGAAGGAATATCAAATATCTTGGCCGTTACCTACTAAAGGGTTAATGATATTTTGATCAGAATTTACATGAAACAATTATCAGAATTTATCACAAATAGCGACTGAGACAAAAAACGAAAGCGACGAATGCGACCAAAAGAGACTTAATTACGAATGTGACCACTGACCAGAAACGAACGGGTCAATTATTTCTTGGCGAATCAGAGGGGCTACCGCGAAAACCGAAATTCGCAAATTGCGGGAATCTATCTCTTTTACTCCAATCAAGGCGTAATTAGAGTGACAGAGAAAAATGCCCGCAATTTGTTAACTTCGATTTTCGCGGTTATAGCCCAGTAAACGAGATAAGAAACGAAAGAGACGAACAGCGAAAGAGACGAACAGCGAATGAGACTAAGTATGGTACTTAATAACAAAAAACGAACGACGAAACGAATACAGAACGAGTGAAGAATACGAAATAAAAAATAAACCAATGAGACGGGCTATGCTGTTACCATACCTATCAAGTTCAAATGAACGCTATTAAATATTTATCATTCAAAACCATCACATAAAAGTGAATTCTCAACATGAGTGACCGTTTTCATCAATTGCTTTCTTTAAATTGTATTAGACGACAAAGTTCAATTTTTTTGTAACCAATATTTTTTAAAGCAGTCGTTTAAATATTTGCAAGCAGGTACGCTTATCTTTTTTATTAATTTTAAGCGAGAATTATTTATCTTTCTGTCTTTTCCAAGTTACAAGACGGCAATATTATGTTTGCCATTGATGATCAATGAATGTCATAAAGTACCAATTATAGTGCGACTGAAACATTGTAGGAAAATTTAAATATTTTATAAAAGAAGTTATTTTAATTGTTAGAAGCATTAATTTGACGTTTGAAATATGAGAATTGTGATTATCAACAAAATCAAGCGTAGGTACCTAACCAATTTTATCCATAGATATTTTTATTTAAAAGTAGTCAGTATCGAAATATCTAAGATCTTGTCAAAGAATAATATTTTATAAGAGAAGACATAACTTTTATCCGCTGTCCTTTTAAGAACTAAAATTTATATTAACTAACAACTCGTTCATTGACAGAAAAAAAAGTCTTGAGACGTTAACTACTAAAGGGTTAATGATACTAGGTTTGGTATGAATTATTATCACAAATAGCGACTGAGACGAAAAACGAAAGCGACTGAAAGAGACTTAATTACGAATGTGACCACTGACCAGAAACAAACGGGTCATTTATTTTTTGGCGAATCAGTAAACGAGATAAGAAGCGAAAGAGACGAACAGCGAATGAGACTGATCAAGAACGAGAAGAAAATCGAATAGGACAAGTCGCAGACTATGACCCTTTGGCCAAAGTCTGTGACTTGTTGTCCCTCTCTTAATAAGGTAATGACTAGAGATGGGTCGCGGGTATTTACCCAATTTATCCACCCAGGTAAATACCCGGTAAATACCCATCTACCCGGTATTTACCCGTATCTACCCAAATGGACGGGTAGATTCATTTCTTGTTGCACATGTTGATTTGTGTTAAAGTGGAGATATAAACCGAGTTAATAGCTGTAATTATTGTGTGTCATTTAAAATTAAATGGTTTAGTTGCAGTTGCAGTTGTAACTAAGGAATTTTTAGTACAATTTTGATAAATATTAAAAATAGGCCGTCATAAGAGTATTTTTTTTAGACTTGAGTAAATTATCGTACTTATACGTTGATAATACACATTCCAACTTCAGTCAGCGGGGGGTGTGGTTGGGGGGAGGGGGGCAAAAGTGAACTTTTTCATATTTCTTGGAATCTGTCATTAATATCGAAAAGTGTTGTATGTACAAACTAAAGTAGACATAATTTTCTATAAAAAAGGTTATATACGTTTATGTCCTAAAACTGACTGTGTTTGACTTATAAGCTTCACAAGTTGGGATATTGCACAATTTTTTTTTATTATCATTCATAAGTATTCTTTATTTTCATCTTTCTAATGTATATTAAAAGCATTTTAAAACATTTCCGGAAGCCAGGGAATGATTTTACACGATTTTCATAATTGGACTGATATGTTAAAATCGAACTTCACCTCATAGCAACGTTTTCGTAATTAGTTTGAACATACATTTTATGTAACATTATAAAAAAATACTTATATTAATCTTATTTATACTCACATACCATTAAACACATCAAATTTAGAAGAAAAACGAAAATACCCGCGTATTTACCCGCGGGTAGGTAAATATCGGGTATTTACCGGGTAAATACCCGCTCTCGGGTATTTACCCGGGTAGTTACCCATCTCTAGTAATGACAAAAAAAAACAAACAACGAATACAGAACGAGAGAAGAATACAAATAAGAAATGAACTAATTAGACGGGCGATGCCGATACCATATCAAATCCAAATGAATGCTATTAAATATTTATAATTAAAACCATCACATATAAAAGTGAAAACGGCCATTTGCAATATATTTTTTAACGATTAGACGACAAAGTTAATTTTTTTATAACCCTGTAACCAATTTTTTGATGAAATAATTTAAAAATTTGTAAGCACGTACAAGTTACAAGACGGCAATGTTTGCCATTGTGGGTCAATGAATGTCATAATCATAAAGTATCAATTATCATTGTGCGACTGAAACTTTGAAGAGAAATTTAAATATTTTATAAGTTATTTTATTGTTTAGAAGCATTAATTTGACGTTTGATATATGAGAATTATTATGATTATCAACAAATTCACCACCCTTCCAGCCAGCATTACGGGCACCCTTCCGGCCAGCATTACGGGCACCCTTCCGCAGAGATTGGATCTGGGGGACTATTTGTGTTAGTTGTAATTTAGTTTTTATTTAGTTGTAATTTATTTTATAAGGTGAATTTTAGATCTATCAATGTGTTGAAATGTATTTGTTTTAGTATTTTGTGGTTTTATATTTTAAATAAATATTGATGTTATTTATTACATCATAAAAAAAACTAAAAAAATAATATTCATAGATATTTTTGTTTAAATGTAGGCAATATCAAAATATCTAAGATCTTGCCAAAGAATTAACATTTTATAAGAGATGGAATAAATTTTGTCAACTCTCCTCTTTTTCGTAGATTGGTACGAGTATAGTCTTCAATCAGAACTAAAATTTGTATTAACTAACAACGCGTTCATTGAGAAAAAAATTAAATGTCGGAGTTGTCCGACGGCAAATATCTTGGCGTTAACCACTAAAGCAGCAGTCTGCAACCTTTTAGCAGCCAAGGGCCAATAGTAGTTAACGGAGGTGACGCGGGCCGTACTTTGTTAATATTTATGACTTTATGAGACATTGTCGTTTGTCACTATTACATACAAAATAGCCAAGGCGCCTCTCGGGCCGCAAGTGACAGTTTCGCGAGCCACATGCGGCCCGCGGGCCGCAGGTTGTTGACCGCTGCACTAAAGGATTAAGTAAAATTTAACTAGACAAAATTTATAAATAAGGCCCCATATAGAATTAAAAAGCACCGATAGTATTTTTTTGGATTTTATTACTCTTACAATAACAGGAGGTTCTTAGATCCTGGAAGGATACAGCATCTGAAACAAAGAAAGAAGTGTTCAGTAATTTCGAAAGGTAACAGGAATTTTATAAACTTGGGCCTGTAGGAAGCACAAAAAAGTGATTATGGGGTTGAGACAATGCAAATTAGAAACGTTTTTTTTCCGATTCTCGATTAACACTTATCGATTAAATCTGCAAAGGACATAATAATAATCGATTCTATTGGTGATGCTGATGATAGTGATGGTTTATATTTTTAAGTAAAAATGCCTTCACAAGTGGACGTACTGTAACGATTTGACACGAGCGGAATCGATTCGGTCGATAAGTAGAGTCAACTACTATTGCAATTGAGTTCCGTTTTACATAATGAATCTCAACGATATTACAATTTATCTTTTTATTATTATAACTTAATATTATATACTTTGGTGATTTGTGTCTAGTATAATGAGATGTTCTAAGCCACGAAGATATATTTTTTTGCCTATTAGTTATTTAATAATAATAATCAAACACGAAAATGTGTAGATATAAGCACTAAATTTGTTTTAGTTGACGACGTGAGGATGACGTCATTCTTCCCCTCGGCAGGAGGCCACGGGGGGCATCACAGGTTTTTGTAAAAACGTAATTTAAAATTTTCGAAATTTGCAAAAAAGATATATATATATGTATTTAAAAGAACCTATAATTAGTCTAAGTTAATTCATTCCATCATGTTACGACAATTAGGCAAGTGCCTGAAAGTGCGTTGGCGTATATAAACTTAAATGTGTACGTAATAAGTACAATAGTCAATTTGTGTGATAATAATGTCTTGTAATATTTATTCATTAATTTACTAAATTAACTGCAATTCAATTTACATAGTCAATTTCGTAACACAATGGAAATTCAATTAACTTAAACTAATAAGTGTAAAAAAAGTTGTGTTGCAACCATTTTTTGGGGCAAATGCAAAAAACATAGTTCAATCAAGTAGCAATGAATCAAAATAAGAGTAATAACTATATTCATAGTTACTCTTATTTTGATTGATTGCATGGTGTTACCAAAATTATTCATACTATTATATGGGTAATTTTGTAAAGACAAAGTGTCTCTGTGACTCTGTCAATCACCCTTTAGTAAACCAACAAGAATTAAAACACATATCTGCACCAAAAGAATTGGGAGGCACACTGAAACCTTCGGGTACGTGCCGCTACCGACGACATAGAGAAACATAGTAAGACAAGAGTGCTCACTCCATACATCAGTTTTGGTACCAAAAAGATTAGTATTTTCATAGTCGACATCTAGCATCGAGTAGCGGAATTATCAGTACTTTAAGCAGTAGTAGTAGTACTGTCAAGTGACAATAGATGTAGCACCGACCGGAAAGTCTTATGTTGAGATTAGAGTTTCCGGTCGGTGCTACATCTATTGTCACTTGACAGTACTACTCTACTTAAAGTACTGATAATTCCGCTACTCGATGCTAGATGTTGACTATGAAAATACTAATATTTTTGGTACCAAAACTGATGTATGGAGTGAGCACTCTTGTCTTACTATATTTCTCTATGCCGGCGACCATACTTGTTAACAATTTGTGTATGTTGAAATGGTTGCAGTTTTTTCAAGATTACTTTGCTTGTTATGGTAAAATGCAATCATTATTACTGTAAGTGAATTTAAAGCAAAGCTTCGAGAGGGAAATGAATTGGTAATACATTTTCTAAAAAGGGTGACATCATACAAAAGCAACTCAATATGTTCAAACAAACAAACAGTTATGTTCAGTTTTTTACTGTCAATATAAATTTTCGATGTTCACAGGCAGTTTCTGCTCTTAAGGGGCCCACTGATTACCAGTCCGCCGGACGATATCTGCCTGTCAGTTAAAAGCAAAATTTGACAGCTCGAACTGACAGGCTGATATCGTCCGGCAAACTGGTAATCTGTGTGCCCCTTTAGATTGGAAGTGTTTGATCGAAATTTATATTCCCCCTACACTTGAATTGTTTAGCCACTAAAACAATCAGCTATGTCACCTCTCAATCAATCAATTGGGGGATATTGAAAGACCACATTTTATGCCAGTAATTCACATTGTTCTGTCTTTGCAGTCTAGTGCTGCACCACTTGTTTTAGGCTTCAGCCCTGTGTTAGCGATTTAAAGTAATTTCGCCAGGGAACTAAATATAGTATTAGTAGATAAGCGCTGGTGGCCTAGCGATAAGAGCGTGCGACTTTCAATCTGGAGGTTACGGGTTCAGACCCCAGCTTGTACCAATGAGTTTTTCAGAACTTATGTACAAAATATCATTTGATATTCACCAGTCACTTTTCGGTGAAGGAAAACATCGTGAACCAGACTAATCCCAATAAGGCCTAGTTTACCCTCTGGGTTGGAAGGTCAGATGGCAGTCGCTTTCGTAAAAACTAGTGCCTACGCCAATTTTCGGGATTAGTTGCCGGGACCCCAGGTTCCCGTAAACCATGGCAAAATGCTGGGACAACGCGAGGCAAATGATGAGTAGTATCAATAGATAAGCAAGACTACTTACCACTCTTATTCTATGTCCCATGGCATGTGCGGGGAGGTTGGACTTGAAGCGTGCACGGACTCCACCAGAGTTGCCATGGGGACGGGTCACCTTGCCCCAGATGGCACGCAGCTTGGTCTTCTTGCCGCGGGGTCCTCCGGCGATTGGTGTCCTCTTCTTTGCGCGGTACACATACACGCATCGCTTGCCAGCATAGAAGTTAGCGTCGACACGATCGCGTGCACCTTCAATCTGGAACCCATGTTAGAGTCTTGTCAACCATCATGGACCAAACATGTACATTTTCAATATCACTATAAAGTGTATCAGTATAAGTAAAACCACATGGTTTGATTCAGGTTTCAAATGTCTGAAAGCATCATTTAGAAACAAGTTCTTTTTTAATTAACAAGTTAAATCAGCTGATAAATCGATAACAACAAAATAAGTGAGTACAAACACTCGCAAAGCTTAATTAAGATGGTAAAGAAAGAACCTCAATATTTTCTGGCCGGCATTCTTATCACAACAAAATAATTAGTGTAACAATTAACTTCCTAACCTATAACAGCATGGTCTAACCGAACGTAGAGATCGCAAAGCGGTAACTAACAAATGTATAGTAACCAATAATATGATAAAACGTACGTACCTTTAAAAGCGCTGTGTTTTCGTGTTGGTTTCTCAAACCACGTTTGTAGCCAGCGAACACAGCTTTGGCATAAAGTCTGCCATGTCGTGGTTTGGACGACACTTTACGGATCGCCTTCGGGGGCTCGGCGGGAGCCGCAGGAGCGGCCTTAGCGGCCTTCTCCTTAGGCGCCTTGGTTTTAGGCGCTTTTGCCTTTGGCGCAGGTGCCGGCGTGTCAGCCATTCCTAAAACAGGCTTGGGCTGTTAATCACTGAACTGACTTTGCTGCTCACAACTAAGGTTATGTTGACATTTGAATGGAAACAAATCGGTAAATATCTTCTTTAAAATCAATAATCCAATATTTCTACTATTAACACACAGCGGTAATAATGTTTTACCAGCAATATAAACGTATATTTTAAGTTCGAACCTTAATTTATAAAAGAAATCTTAAAAGTAATGGCTCACTAACCGGATATCAATTGTGGAAAGAACGAGAGCCGGTGTTGCCAAGATTTACCCAAAAATAATTAATTATGAGGCAAGCTAATAATTAAAATTACCCAGCTACAATTTATAATTTCAATTATTATTGGATTTCGTATTGTTTAGAATACATATGTAGTTCTTTTATAAATCGTATAATAAGAGTTTTAGTAATATACCAGACACAAAATAAAAGAAACGCCGTGCAAAGTTGTCAAACTTCTATGAAATTATGACGTATAAGTAAATAACACTTGCACTGCGTGGGCTATCAAAATCACTGCAGACTTTTCTTGGTCCAACTCTAGCAAAAAATGAGAAATTATATTTTTTTTATATTAAAATATTTAATTTAATTGAAATATTTTGCCATTCTAACTGTAGGACCAGGTTGATTTATGTAAAATTATCCTACAATTTTGTCATATTTATCAGTTTGTCATCAATGATGCAAAAATGCGCATTACTTATTTGAGTTGTCATATTTGGCGGTATCTATAGTTCATTTTTTTTTTAGCTTTTTAAAAAACTGTAACTACATATTACTTATGAAAGAAAAATAATGTAAAATAATCGTATATGATTTAGAGATGCACCGGATATTCGGTTACTATCCGGTATCCAGCCTACCCGGCCGTTTTTTTTAACATACGGTCGGATACCGGATAGTGACCTACTATCTGACAGGATACCGGATAGTATGTTTGCTTGATTTCGGAGTAAACAAATTGGATTTAAGAAACAGTCACTGCATTACGCGTACTCGTTTATTATTTTAAAACAATTTAAATATTCCACTAGCTTGCACACACACTCATTTCGTACATAGAAATAAGTCCACGCGCGAACGTTCACTACGAAACAGGTCAAAACCTGCACAATGCGCACCTGGAAAACCGAAAAGTAGGTATAGTTCCCCGGCCGAATATTCGGCGGCCGGATGCCGAATATTCGGCTGATGGTCAGCCCGAACATCCGATATCCGGCCATTGGCCAAACAACTATCCGTTGCATCACTAATGTGATTCATAATTGTTACATATATGCCGTGACTTATTTTTCAAAAGTGTTTGCAATAAAAAGACACGTCAAGATTGTTTACCTTTTTTCTAATGCTAAAAATGCGGATTTCCCATACATTTCCTTCATTCAGGTCACTCAGCTCTATCTGTTTTTCGATTTTTCTAATTTCTCCATATTTTCATCGTCAAGCATAACAGTAATAATGATACATTTTTACTGTTATTTCATATTAACTTGTTATCAAAGTCTGTAAATGCCAATCGTCCTTAATAGGGGGTATTACTGCAATGCTCTGCCGCCAGGAGCAGCACTAGCACATATTGAAAAATATTTTTTTTGGCTTACTGACGAATACAACGATTAGCAAAAAAGCGGGAAGCGGATGACAGAACGTTAGTAGTGCCAACATTAAGGAAGTGGAAGAGAAGAAAACGATATATATAATATAGAAATATAGAGTATAGAATAAAACGAGTATAGATTGACATGAATTATACGCATTAAATGGGGTTGGCCGGTGGAAGTTTTTAACAGATGGCGCCATCATAGCTTGCCCTGTCAATCCCTAGAATTGTGTCAAATTTTTGTTTTTTTAAAACCTTGGATGCCAGCCCTTTAAGCCAAATCTCATAGAAAAAGGGGCAATCTATGATGGCGCCATCTATGCAAACCTTTGACAGTTGCCAACCCCATTAGAAAAGATAAGATAATATTTAGAGTTTTATGTTATTTGTCTGTAAATATTTAATTAGAATAGAAGTTAGCTTAGTATCCATGTGGCAAAGAAGCGAGCTAAAACAGTAAACTTTATTGAGAAGTTTTCACTATGACGTTGATGCATCAAGGCGGTTTGTTTACCGAGGCCTACCGCGAAATGCGAAAATCGGTAGGCCTTCGGTTTGTGCTAGTGGCGCCTTCGAGCAACACGGAAGGGAGGCGGCATTCGCACTATTTCCCCTCTGCCGAGGTACAAGATTAGCGCGTCAATCTAATCTAGCGCGGATAATAAAACTAGTTGCACTTGGATTTTTCACTAGACCGAGTCCAGACGCGCGCGTGAACACTGCTGCACAAAAATGCCTGTTTGCTCGGTTTTTTGTTATAAAAAGAGGTCGGGGACATCAAATTTACAAAAAGAAAGTGTTACATTTCACATGTAATATTTTTTTTTTACATATCATACGTTTAATTACATTCAAACACAATTATTATATTTTAGTCTCATGTAATTGTTGGATTTATCGATTTTGCTCGCTCAGTACAAATCGCGGATCGGTCGAGCGACAAATCCGACTTCTCATCTCTCAGAATACAATAACATACTTCAACGAAAATGTGTTAGTGTGCGTGTTGTGACACTTGTCACTCGTCCGTACACAAAAAGAGATCGAGGTTTGCAAGATTTGTCTTTGACGTGTGTCATGTTCTATGTATTTGTGTCGTCATTACAGATTGGATTTTGTATGTAAGTGTGTGAGAAGTGCGACTGTGTGCACCTTTCCCCCCGCGAAAAATGGCAGAAAGATTTGTACGGTGAGATATCGCTTGGGCCCCTCCCTTCCGATGTGTCGGAAGCCGGTGTTGCTCGAAGAGTGGCGCCCTTTATGTAGAGTTTTGCGTAATAACTAATATGGGATTTTCGCATAGCGGCACGGGATCTGGAACTTCTGGTAGCTATCCTCAGTGCAAAAATGGCTTGCTTAAAATGTATGATGATTTTGACAATGTCAAAACAGTGCTCGTAGAGCATGACGTTGTTCGGTAGTTGCTTTTAGTAAAGTGATAGCTATACTTTCCAAAAATAGGCATGAAAGGTGGCGGGTGTTGACTGAAAAATAGTTAAACGTGTTTCAAGATTAATTCTTCATTAACTGCACACCAGGGATGTTGCGAACATTCGCATCCGCATCCGCAACCGTGGAACTTCCCACATTAATATTCAAAATCCGCATCTGCATCCGCATCCGCATAAAATCGATGCCGATGCAGATGTCGAACAAGTCGGTACAGGAACGTCTTAGCGGCGGCTTAAGTGCTAGGTAATTTCGTCATTACCTATAACGAAATTGTCTAGATCCAGAAAAGTCGACCAACTTACTGTTTATTAAATATAACGCACCTATATTCCTGCTCAAATACGAAACGTTTCGTTTTTTTTAATAAAATATTTACTAAAATGTAACGTTTGACTTTTTTTTAAAGTACCTAATCTTGACATCCGCATCCGCATCCGCGACGTGAGCCTTTAAATATCCGCAGCCGTGGTTGTCAAAAACTCTGCATCCGCAACATCCCTGCTGCACACTTCCACGTTAAGGGCCAATTACATCCATATTCCACACTCGCTATCAGGCCCGAAGCAGCCCAACGTCGGGCCCGACTGGCCAGTAGGGCTACCGCCAATACCGAAAATCGTCAATTGCGGGCATTTTTCTCTGTCACTCTAATTACGCCTTCATTGGAGTAAAAGAGTAAGATCCCCGCAATTTGCGAATTTCGGTTTTCGCGGTAGCCCCTCAGAGCAAGAGTATTTTTCCGTTTCACCCTTCGAGCAACACGGAAAGGAGGCGGCATTCGCACTATTTCCCCTCTGCCGAGGTACAAGATTAGCGCGTCAATCTAATCTAGCGCGGGTAATAAAACTAGTTGCACTTGGATTTTTCACTAGACCGAGTCAAGACGCGCGCGTGAACACTGCTGCACAGTAATGCCTGTTTGCTCGGTTTTTTGTTATAGAAAGAGGTCGGGGACATCAAATTTACAAAAAGAAAGTGTTACATTTCACATGTAATATTTTTTTTACATATCATACGTTTAATTACATTCAAACACAATTATTATATTTTAGTCTCATGTAATTGTTGGATTTATCGATTTTGCTCGCTCAGTACAAATTGCGGATCGGTCGAGCGACAAATCCGACTTCTCAACTCTCAGAATACAATAACATACTTCAACGAAAATGTGTTAGTGTGCGTGTTGTGACACTTGTCACTCGTCCGTACACAAAAAGAGATCGAGGTTTGCAAGATTTGTCTTTGACGTGTGTCATTTTCTATTTATTTGTGTCGTCATTACAGATTGGATTTTGTATGTAAGTGTGTGAGAAGTGCGACTGTGTGCACCTTTCCCCCCGCGAAAAATGGCAGAAAGATTTGTACGGTGAGATATCGCTTGGGCCCTTAGAGGATATAACCAACGGAGACGCCATATCTAAAATCGTCGGTACAAAATAGTCTGCCGTTTTTTGCGGGGGAGGGGCACATCAAATGTATAGGTACGTCATGTCAGATAAACGTCAGTCCATACATATGGTTGACAAGTTGTTGACCATTGGCCGCCTATTTTCGACAGAGGGGAACGCCTGTTAATGGCGGCTCCATTGTTAATTACTCCGAGCTTGGGCCCCTCCCTTCCGACGTGTTGGAAGCCGGTGTTGCTCGAAGGTTTCACCAAACCAAATACATATCAGCACAACGTTAGAGTTAGACCAAGAAAAGTCTGCAGCGATTTTGATAACCCACGCAGTGCAAGTGTTATTTATACGTCACAATTTCATAGAAGTTTGAAGTTTAAAATGACACTTGCACTGCGTAGGCTATCAAAATCACTGCAGACTTTTCTTGGTCTAACTCTAACAATATTTGAAATGTAAAAAAATACTTCTGCTCTAATTGCCAAAAATGTTCAATGTTTGATATTTTTGTTTATGAACCGTTTGCATTCAACCAGAAAACAAATTTAAAAAATCCATCCTGCATGAAATAACAAACTTGTGAATTCAAGCGTAGAAGAAAATAATCTTAACGCATTTTTCACCTACGCAAATTTAATTTACCCATTATTTACTGTAATATTCAGGCTAGCAACATTATGTGTTTCGTTATGCGCAGTTAACGTGTCGTCGTTTGTTGCATTGTGGGCATAGAAGGTAGGATCGTATAGAAGTGGTATACCATTGGTATACGCGTGCCTCCGTGAGGGACAAAACATACGCAAATGCGACACTGTGATTGGTCGAATTCATTTGTTGCCCACCATAATCCATACTAAAAAAACGGTGGGCAACAAATAAAATGTGACACTGTGACAAGGACAAACAATAATAGCTCTTTCGCTGCTACTCATACTGAAAGATACATAACATAAGACTATCCTGTTCGGTCACTTCTCCCCACCCTCATGCCAGATCCAGTTTTAATACTAGATTCATGGTTGCGGGCCATAAATTTAATCAAGGCACATGAAAACCATAATATGGTTTTCATCATTTATTTAAATCTAAATTAACCCATCATGTTAATTGAGTTACATAAATTTATTCAATTCATTGTCCATTGTGTATTTTGTCTCAAGTTTCGCTTAATGAGAGAGTGAGATGCACTGACTTTAGACCAAGATAATGGACAGACGGAATACCACCCTTAAAATATACCGCATTTTTTACGTACTCATTCTTATTTGTATGCCTTTTATCCTTATTTACTTTATTACTTATATAACAAGTTGTTAATTATTAACAACTTATACTGATACATACTTATAAGAAGTTAAAATATATTGAAAAATAATGTTGTGCTGGCAATAAATGAAAATTTTTATTTGTCAAAATTGGTCCAAGTTCTTGGAAAGTAGGTATCAAAGCTTCTACAAACGTTAGTGATATGTTGGCCCAACAGAGTGAGAAGGAGCGATAGCTAGAATTTACAACTTAGACAACGGATCGGAGTCGACATCTGCATTTTGTCCAGAAATACAAATTTAAAATACCCGTTCACAAAGAACTATACCATACCGGGTGTGTCCTGTATACGAACAAAAAAATAAACTGTAGGCTGCACTATTCAACCTGACCAACATTTGATCAGCGACTTTTAAAAATAACTTGTATTTATATTTTTAGCACACTTTAATTATAGTTTATTCTGTTTGTGTGAATTTTGTTTTGTTTATAGCGTCACAAGCAACGGCAATTACACTGATTAATGACAGCGTACATTGAAGACAATTTTTAATTTGTATCAACAATACGAAGTCTAAAGTCTTCATTATTTTTTAAATTCGCTGAACAAATGTTGGTCAGATTGAAAGGTATATGGTATATCTACTTAGCTTACGGTTTAATTTTTTGCGCGTGTTACAGGACACACCCGGTATAGCACGAATGAATTAATAATGCTAATAGACACGTACCGGACCGCGAAATGGTCAGTGGCCTATTTTATTAAGCTACAATTTACAATTTACAAGCGGAAGTCTCGTTCTAACACATAGGGTTAGAAAGAGACTTCCGCTTGTAAATTGTAACTTGTAGCTTTATAAAATAGGCCACTGGTCGCCATATCTCTTTCTCGCTCTTATTCATAGCTGCGTCGTTTAGGCTAGGATCGCACGAGCAATTTTTGTCTCCGCGACTATTATATCTCGCATATCAAGTATATGGCCTCTATGGGTATTTATAGATGGTCAATCAAATCTTGTCAGTAGAAAAAGGCGCGATATTAAAATTTTCTATGATACGATATCTCTTCGCGCCTACATTTTTCTAATTTGCCGCCTTTTTCTACTGACAAGATCTGCTTGACCAGCTTTAGTATGAAAATGCGACAGAGACAATAAAAAAGTTGCCGAGACAAAAAAGTTCCTCGTGCTCGCCTAGCCTAACTTGGCTTTTTCTCTTCCGAGCAGTTAGCTTTGAAATGTCTGATTTGGACCAATCAGGACAGACCACGAAAAGTGCCGTAAGAAAGATGGATTGTGGCTCTGTCAACTAATTAGTTTGTATTGAAATTAAATGTAATACACTTTAAGAGCCACTTTAAAAATTAAAAATAATGATGGACTATTTAGTGAATATTAATTGGAACAAAATAACACCATGTCTTGTTTTATTAGTGCTAGAAATAGTGTTAGAATGTAAGTTTAGCATTGACCGGACTGCTATTGGCCTGATTTTTTCGGTACTTTTGCATTAGGGTTTATAAATATTTTTTGTGTGACACAGTTTCAGATTGTGCGACGCCTGCAGAGGTGAACAAGCACCTGGAGCTGGGCCGGGACTTCCTGGCGCGAGGGCAGCTCTCGGACGCGCTCACGCACTACCATGCAGCAGTCGGTCAGTGAACATTCCTACATATCGGCTGCTTTACGTTCGGGCCTTATCTGGTGATACTCATCTTATATTCAGTCAACAATCATCTTTGTTTAGTTATTGTTTGTAAATTGGTGAGGTGGAGGTCGCTTACCATAAATTATGGAATACATTGGTTTTTAATGTGGCATGATAAATTAACTGATAAACTTATTTATCTTTTTAGAGGGTGACCCACACAACTACCTCACATATTTCAAGCGTGGTACAGTTTACTATGCACTGGGTAAAGCAAAGTTTGCACTACAAGACTTCACTAAGGTAAGAATGAAGATTCTCTGGGCACACTAGATTTCATCTTATATTATTTTCTGTTATAGTACTGTAAGGAGTGAGTAATATACACTAAAGTTGGCTACCCCTTATATATCAATCACATAAGATTCACAATTCACACATTTTGTGGTGGCATTATAAGGGGATGGCTGATTTTAGGGCACTAGACTCTGTGTATTGTATTTCAATTTTCATACTGTTTTTAGGTGTTGGAGTTGAAAGCTGACTTTACTTCAGCGCAAGTGCAGCGTGCTAATGTCTACCTCAAACTAGCTCAATACAGAGAGGCTAAAGAAGACTTCTTGCAAGTCGTAAGTATTATAGATAAAACTTGTCCTAATTCCATAAAGCTAATAAATCCTTACCTAAACTGTAGCACTTGGTTTGCATATGATAATTAAGCGATTTTAATATTTTTTTCAATAATTTATTACAACCCTGTAATTCCATTCAGTGTTAAGACGAAACAGGAGCTGAGTTTTAAACATTTTAGGTAAATATACCCGTCTCGCTAACGGAAGCGGCACCTAAAAGTAGTGCGATAAGGACAAGGCGAAAAATCCTGCGTAAAAATCTCAAAAATCGAGGTTTCGTACTCCTCTGTTTCCTCCTCCAAAACTTAACCAATCGTAACCAAATTTGGAAATCTAAATGATTATGAAATTATCTGTGTCGGACCGTTTTGCTTTTTTGGCTAATTGATATCAGTTTTGAATGCCATGCCTCTCATTGCGGCATAGTCAATTAGGCCATTTTGGCCATTTTTGAAGGGCTCTAGCGCCTTAAAAAACAAAAATATCAAAAAAAGCAAAACGGTCCACCACAGATATTGACAATATTAATCTGTGTTGAAAAAATAATTGCTCTAGCTTCAAAAACCACGGAGGAAAACGAGGAGTACGTTTGTATGGAGAAATGACCACTCCCATTGGCTCTTAAGTAGCTGTATTAGATTTGTGTTAGGTGAGCTTTTATGAGATGATTAAAGAGCATATGTCTCATAAGTAACTTTGAAATTATATTTTAGACCCCAGCTTATTATACCTACAGTTCTAGAATTAATGCCGTGTTATGACATTAAAACTTTCGTGTTTTGAACACACATCAAAACATATCTGAACCAGGTCTTTAACGAGTTCTATTTGTTACCTTTATTTCGGACGTGTCGACTCAGGTTTCACTGGTCATTGGTGGTGAGATATCCGCTACCAGAACTAGTGAAACCTGCGTCGAAAAGTCGGAAATAAAGGTACTTAACAAAATAAATTGTGCATAGACCCAGTTTAAATATGTTTTAATATTTATGCCGTGTTGTAAGTTATCTATGAATGTGTTAGTATGAAAACTAGAGTCACTGAGACTCTAGTTTTCATACTAAAATGCTGTAATTTCATATCCATTACTATAGTTACCTATTCATGAATAACATTCATATGAATGTGGTTTTTAATATTTTATAGTTAGTATTTTCCTTGCATTCGTTTGGTGAATAGTTTCTTGTTTCACTCGGTAGTAAAGTTTGTTTGAACCTCGCGCCTTCTCACCCACGCAACACTCGAGATACGCGTCACGCTCGTTGTTCAATTTTGCAATCGTTCGTTTGCTCGGGCATCATATTGAAATATTACTATCAGGCATTAAACAACAACATTACCCGCTTATAAAACAAACACTATTTAATGATAATAATGAAATAATGTTAAGGTGTACATACCTACTGATTGTTGGTATGAACCACGTATTTAACGACAAATGTGATAAAGCATGTATAATACCTATTCACTAACGTAATTTAATTTTTTGTATTCTGTCGTAACACCAGATGCGATTGCTTCACTTTTATTATGTTGTATGTTGTACATTATATTTCCAAGTTCTAGATTGTTCTAGACCGTGTTGTTTTTTTCTGTAGTTGTGTCATTTTAAAAGTAAAGTAGGTATGTATAATATTTATAAATGTATTAAGGTATATGGATATGGTAATTTTGAATCTTCCTTTCCCATGGTGAAAACTCAAACCTGTGTCTATTTCCGAATGCTATTGACATACCTATTTAAACAATAGGCTATATGACAAATTTTCATTTATGGTATCAATCGATTAGGTTTGTTTTTAGGATCAAATATCTATATGGGTCCCCCATTGCATTAAAGCAATACAAAAGTCAGAAATGATAGTCAAAGTCCGACAGTCGTACTTCACTCGCAAAACGCTCCTAACAAAACGATAAGTGAACATGACGTCAAGGTCACTGAGAGTCCATCTTGAAGTATAGTCAAAATAAGAAAATTGCGTTGTTGTTTGTGAAATATTGCGTTTACGTATATAGATATAGACTGGTCATATTTTTGTAAAAATCGATTTCGACTGGCAAATCATATTACTTGTAGGCAACCGGGTTTTTTAACCTAATTAGACCCCGCTGAATCCGAATTTGCCGGTTGCTTGATCGAATTCTTGACTGGAAGTGAGATATTTGATATTAAAGGTCCCTTTTTTTAGTTTTTCGTAACAAAACTCTTAAACTGTGGCGCATAACAAAAAATGTTCTGATACATAAAATTGCCTACAAGAAAGATTCCGTACAATTTTTGTAATATGATTTGCCAGTCGCATCAAGAAGGAGACCGATTTTGAAGTTTTTTGTCTAGTCTAATATAGTTGCTATACAATATTTTTTTGGATAAAATGTAAGGAATCGAATGGTATGCTTACTTATTTTCTTTTTGGAAGTAAAAAAAAATGTATATTTTGAAACTTTCAGGTCCTGTATTTTTATATGATTTCCATATATTATTTTAATATCCACATTATTGTGATAAATTGCTCATTTGCTATCTATTTTACTAGATTTTGTTATAAAATTCAACATGTGTCATCATCCCTATTGTATTAATAATGTGATGGGAGTTAGTTAAGTTAAGAGTCAAGTCCATGTAGATGAACGGGCAATATGAGCCCATGCCTACAACCAAGAGCGTTTCTGGTTCAAGTAATACAATCAGGATTAAAGGCAAATTTTTCAACGTTGGCCTTACCGCCAACGTTGAAAAATTTAAATATGTTTTCTGCCTCTTTATTGCTCGAATCAAGAGTGATAGAGAGGCAGATAACGATTTTTGATGTTGGCGGTAGGCTGTCAGAGGTGAGAGGACCTACCACGAACACCGAAGCTCGCAAATTGCGGGCATCTTTCTCTTTTACTCCAATTAATCAGAGTTCGGTGTTTCTGAGGGCGTACCAGAAATCAAGTCTGCTTAGTTTTTAAGAAAAAGTACTTCAATAATTATTAATGAAGTCGGCCGGTTTAAGCTCGATCGCACGTGCCTGTGCCAGTTTATGGCGAAATCTACTAAAATGCAACAATGTTATAAAAGGTACAGTCTGGCAAACCAATTTTGTCAGTTACAGTGGATTAAAAAAACTATACTCACAAGAACATTGAAGTGTAGGTGTTATATTTATTATCTATTAAAATTAACTTTAAAAGATCATTTTGAACAGGAATTTATTTACTGTTACTGTCTCCATATATGGTGGTGATATAATAAAGTACATTAATTACTAAATATCTGGGAGACCAAACGTCAACTTTTCTCGGAAAACACATAAATACTCAAAAATAAGACTTAGCTAGATCAATTTGTCGTCCCGGAAAACCCCCATACAGCAAATTTCATCGAAATCGTTAGAGCCGTTTCCGAGATCCCCGAAATATATATATTTAAACAAGAATTGCTCGTTTCAAGGTATAAAATTGCGTGAGTTTGTCGACAGACGTACGCAGACCCATATAACAGCGAAGCATTAGCGCAGTACCACAAGATCGACGAGTACATGGAGGACTTGAGGTTGGTGGAGGCGTACTACCGCGGCGGCGACCACCGCGCCGCGGTCGAGCTCGCCACGCGCCTGCTCGAGGTGTCGCCGTGGTCCGCGCAGCTGCGCCAACTGCGCGCCGAGAGCTACATAGCCCTGGTTAGTGCGCTTGGTTAGGTGTACCTATTGTAGTACTTAGTTTAGGTTCGTAACTACAATTCTACCTACCACCTACATTTATTAGTTGGAATCATTGTGGTTATGAAGATCAGCAGGCAGCAGGTCCAACAGTGGATCTCTAAAATCTAGATGTGATTATGATAACAAATGGTTTAATGTCTTAACTGTCTAATCATTAATCAAACAAAAATTTGATACGAATAATACTTGAGTCAGGGCTTTTTTCTACCCGTATCATAACTTGTGTACTTAATCAAAAGTCTAGCAACTTACCCTATTGTCTTACCCACCTACCAATATTATTACTTTCGCTACTTTGGTCCAATAATCATGTACAGTACTGCGGTACTAAAGTTTCACTCCTACGCCATTGTTGAAAGAGAATAGTTACAGCATGTGTGTGTGAACACACACACATACATACCTCATATGATTAAAAGCGATAACTGATAAGTTGACGAGGCTTATTGTAAATATGTCACTAACTATTGAATTGTATCTTCCAGAATGATCTGTTCTCCGCTGTGTCTGACATTCGGTCAGTCAATCGGCTCCAACAAGACTCCACAGATGGCTACTACCGGCTTGCGACGTTGTTGTATCAACTGGGGCACGTCAGTGATGCCCTAAAGGTAAATAATATGTTACCACTAACTCTCTTTCATTAGACCTGTGTCATAATGTTTGAGTCCCCACATACTTCTTTACATTGTGTTTGTATTTTTATTATGTAGTTTGATATCTATAAATTATTTAACAAAAAATGGTGCTTTAAAATACACATTCATTTAAAAGATTTTATCGGATCATAGGTAAATTGGCGCATTTGAACAACAGAACTGTTGCCATATACTTCTAGGTAGTTTTCGTTAATTTGATGTATTCATCCCGTTTGGCTAATAAAATAGGGGACTGTTGCAAATCACTTCCAAATAATACTAAATAAACGCAGAAAATGATAATGCAACTGACTCAACTTAGCAAGTCAACCTGCAGCTATATCAATTTTGTTGTATGTATCGTAACAGGAAGTACGCGAGTGCCTTAAACTAGATCCCGAACACAAGAAGTGCTTCCCGTTGTACAAGAAGATCAAGAAGGTTGACAAGCTACTGCTGGACTGCGAGGAGCAGAGCGAGGCCCGCGACTACGTCAAGTGCATGAGCAGCGCCGAGAAAGTGCTCAAGATCGAGGACGAGGTCTCCTTAGTCGTGTTCGAGGCCAAGCGGTGGCTTTGCAGCTGCGCGACCAAGGTTAGCCATCTGCATTATTCTTTTTTCCGAAAATTGGATGCCAATAATGACATGATGTGTGGGGTTTGTTTACAGTCTTTAGGTAAAGAGCGTTTTTAAATGATTGGTAAAAATAAATCACTTTCGACGTTCCTTTTTGATATTATTAATTATTTTCTAATAAACAACTTGCTTGCATGTGCTGCGTATAGACATCCTCATCAAAAGTTAAATTTATAAATATAAAACTTAGCCATAATCTGAGTGCCTATCGCAAACATCTTTGGTCGGTCGACAGTTTGTCTCTATCGCTCTTGTGTTCGAGAGTTATAAAATATTCTGGGTAGGCCCTCCGGTTTGTTAGGTCGGCGCTGACACGCCTGGCCAGAGCTACTCGTATATCTGAAGCACGTTTCAGGAGGAGCAGTACACGGAGGCGCTGGGGCACTGCGCCGCGGCGCTGGCCATCAAGCCTGACGCGCGCGTGCTGTGCGACCGCGCCGACGCCATGCTCGGCCTAGACATGTTCGACGACGGTGAGCTCACACCTTACACTACACGCCACACACTTATGAATATGTTATGTTATGAGTATTATGACAACCTACTTTGATTATATTATTTTCGTAAATATACATGGGTGGAATTAACACCACCATAACCCAAAAAAATTTTTTAGATTAAAATGTATCTAGATAAAAATCGACATATTTGTTCTTTCACCTAAGAAGTTAGGTAGTATCGATTGATGTAAAAAGTAACTCGGTATTTTTGTATACGAATGCAAACTTCTTTGGTTTACCCTAACAAGAAATTATAAAAATCTCCGTGTTAATTCTTTGGCACGATTTTTCTCCATTTACCGTCACCGAGCTTCCACTGTAGTTTGGTCCACTTGATATAAACAATTATTTATTTATTTGCAGCCATACATATGTACAAAGAAGCGTTAGAATTAGATGAAGGGTTCCAGAGAGCAAAGGATGGCCTCAGCCGCGCGCAGAAACTGCAGAAACAGTCTGAACAAAGAGATTATTATAAGATTCTAGGCGTTAAGAGGTAAGTTCTGAACCACCGCTGGATAAAAAAATCTACTTGTTTAGTTTAAATTCATTAGTATCTAAAAACGAATCTTGTGGTTTGTTGTGTGTAGAGGAAGTATTTATTAAGGCAGTCGTGTTGTGTACTACAGGACAGCAAATAAGCAGGAAATTACTAAGGCGTATCGAAAGGCGGCGCAGAAGTGGCACCCCGACAACTACCAGGGCGACGAGAAGAAGGTTGCCGAAAAGAAGTTCATCGACATCGCCGCAGCTAAGGAGGTACTATCCTTGATAATATAGTCTAGTCTAGCTGATGCATTAAGGATTTCTTATCGCACTTGCTCATCGTCCTTTTTAAACCGGACAATTGAGATTTGGTAATTTAATAATGAATTCTAGTGACATGTGTTCAAATTGACATTGAACATTGCACGATTATATCAGCCCGGGTGGAAAGGGGTAAGCGGCGTCTGAAACATGCTGGCATATTGAGCTAGCTTTTATCAGGAGAAGGCAATCATCGGTCTATCTAAATAATAATTTTTGGGGTAATAAAAAAGGCGTGAAAATGTTTTAAGCCCCTAAAGTAATATAATGACGCAACGAGATGGTAATTTTCAAGATGTAGAGACAGTTATGTATGTTCGGTTAGACGTAACGTGTCGGTGGTGGCAGGTGCTGACGGACCCCGAGAAGCGCGCGCAGTTCGACGCGGGCGTGGACCCGCTCGACCCGGAGTCGCAGCGCGGCGGCGGCGGCGGCGGCCCCTTCAACAACCCCTTCCACCACTTCCAGCAGGGCGGCTCCCCCTTCCAGTTCAAGTTCCACTTCAACTAAACATATCACTTGCGTGAGACCAAACAGAGAAGATACCACCTGCACTATATACACACGCCAAATACGACTGACTTTCACGGCTTGACTCATTATTAACAATGGCGTACCTAAATTAAAAATAGTAATTTTTAATTTAAGTCTAAAATGTAAATAAATTTATATTTTTTAGTCTTCTTTAGTTGTCAAGCGGACCCCAGGCTCCCATGAGCCGTGGCAAAATGCCGGGATAACGCGAGGAAGAAGAAGAGTCTTCTTTAGTTGGTTTTACGCTAGGTTAACGCGATTAGATGAATTACTAGCCCCGAGGCTCCCGGTCGCACCCTAGCCTTATATATTTATTTATGATCAGTGTCAATAGCATACATGCAGTAAACATTTTCCTTAAGAGCCCATCAACGTGCACACTTTGATTGAATACATCAAACTAGTTTTTATGTTGCTGGATAATCCAAAGCAAGCAACATAAAAACTAGTTTGATGTATTCAAACGGTACATAGATACAAAATACAGTACGTAGCGGCCCCCTTTTTTAAATATCTTTCGTTAAATTTAAATAATCACGAATATTTAGCAATGGCGCTAGTGTGCACGTTGATGGGCTCTTAAAATCTTCCTATAATTGTAACAGACTGGATCCGGGGGTGCTTGCTGGATTACATGCCGTAAATAAATGTTATTTATCGGCAAAACTAGTCTTATTTCTCTAGAATTATGTACAAATCAAAAAGCATTAAGTATATTTATTTCAAGTACATATATTACTTATTATTACGAGAACAATGTTTCGCCACTGAGATTGCTCGTGATTGCATTCTGCATTTGAATCACCACACTTGCCTTAACCTTTTGAACGCCAAACGGTGCATCCATTTGCCGTGCCACTAACGCCACGGGGGTAAAATTTAGTTTTGTGAATAAATAATGCCAACCTAAAAGTGGGGTGTTTTTCAGTAGATTTTCATCAAAAAACGATCGACGTCAAATGCCGTCTTTGGCGTCGTTGTCACGATTTTGCGTTGACGTCAATTGCCGTCTGTGGCGTTCAAAAGGTTAAAGGGAAACTATTCACTTATTTTTAGCACTATGGTGATTCATTGCTCGCCAAAACTCTTGTTCAAAATGTTTGTCAGCATTTAAAAAAGTTTGTACATTAGTTAATTGCGTATGTTCTGTGCAGATTATTGTTAGTTCTCAATATCACCTCGCGAGCTTTCTAGCCTAATGGAAGTGTCGTAGACATTTTTTTTGCCTGTCATTACGTTACCGTCGTACAACAATACAAAAATAGTAAAATAATCTTTGGATGTACAAACTTCTTTGAAAATGTTATTGTATGATCATCAAGAGCTTGCTATTTATCAAAGAGTTTTTGATAGTAGAAGAGAAGTAAAGTCTAAGAAAAAATGACGCCCATAGTTTGACAGCTGTTTTAGATAGGGTTGTACTGCGTCATTTTTTGTGGTCACGGGAATGTCAAACATCAACTTTTGTCATATAGTCATATTCGAAACAAGAATTAGACTTGACACATCTTCTACAATCAATGAATCTTTGCTATTTATATAATTTTGTTGATTGTGAATCGGAGTTAGTACTTCTCTCTATAAATATAAATATATTATTAGCGCGGTTTTACTTCAATGTAGGTAAGTCCTACTTTAAAGGACACCATAAATCGTTCGAAGTTTTTGTAACTAATTGTAACATAATGATTTGTTTTATTTATTTTTTTATTATTTAAAGTACAAAATCGCATTTGGAGCTAAGCATTACCAATCACGTGTTATTTACAAATATACGGTAACAAATATGATGACTACAGCAATAATAAAGTGTCTAACTAAATGTTATGTACGAATATAATGACAACGCCTCCGTACTGTCATAGCTGTCGTAACGGCTAGCGTCTGATATAGATGTATATTATAAATACAATTGTAAGATACCCAGGCGATTTAAAATTCGTTGCGTATTCCGTACACTGTTCCTTCAAGACATCATTTCACATTTTGGTTAGAGCTCCTTCCCACTGAGAGCAGTTTCCCACTGACGTGACGTCCAGTTTTTTGCGGGTACTTACGGCTTTTTGCAGGATCCCGTTTTAGTAGTATAGGTGCTAATATAGTAACTTTCAGGATTCTTTCAGGATTTAGGGGATCCTGCAAAAAACCGTACCCGCAAAAATCTGCTCTTACGTGACTACCTACAACCAATTTTGAGTTCGTTCTGAGTGACGTAAGCGACAGGCGCGGATCCAGCCCTCAAAAAAGGTTGTGGTCACAGCCACTCCAAAATCGGCCAAGTGCGAGTCGAGGGTACCTGATGATTCCCCGACCAATAAATTCGCAGAGGGATCACAAGCGATTTATTTCAGTCTATACACACTTAGCGCCACTTGCACTAACCCGGGGTTAACCCGTTAAACCGTTAACCCAGTGTCAAATTGTACTGGTAACGATGGTAACTCCACTCCAGGTTTAACCGGTTAACCACAGGTTAGTGTGATGATGCAAGTGGCGCTTAGATAGATAACTACGCTAAAAAACTCCTTCGGCTGTAAATTAAAAGCTGGCAATAAGCTAGAGATAATTGCCCCTGTTTAGTAAATAATCTATATTTTTGCAAATAATTAGGGCTCTGTATTCAGCTGGGGTACCTACCCTAATGATTCCCCGACCAATTTTTAGCAGATTGTCAATTCGCTTACAACGTTTCGCCGAAAATGGTTTCGTAGAGTCAATTATTCGTAGATGTAAGTTTTGGTCAACTAACTTTTGGTAGACTCTTGATTCACGTATCATTCAGTTCGCTTCTGTGTAAATTAGCAGACTAATAATTATTAGAAGAATTTTATTTGGTAGAGTAATCTTTTCATCAAGCAACCTTCAGTCGAGTAACGTTTTATAACTTTTTTTAAAGTTTTTGTCAAGTGGCACTCGATCACACTACATGTAAGTATACTTAAGTACTGATGTGGACGGTTTTTACCTGTGGACACTAATACCGGTATTTAAAGAACTACTAACGATATACTACCATCGTGGACTTAAATGCATTTTCTTATATTACTAACAATTAGTTATTCACCATAGGTATTTATAAATTTAAAATAAAATATATTTTAAATTTATTTTATTTTTTTGGCTCTGAAAAAAAATTGTTAATAACTTGTAATTGTATAATATACAATACAAAATGATACAAGTGTGTAAATAATCACAAAATAAGCTTCAAGGTTTCTGTTAGGTTTAAGATATCGGGTAGATGAGATTTTCACGCCAGCCGGTTGCACCCGGCAACAGCCTTGTCAGTCGGAATATAGCTATACGATAAACGGCCGTGTCTCATTTCTTGGCACCCTTTTCCCTCCAAAATAACAGTTTCATTGTTGTTTTCTACAGTTTTCGTATTTCGCCAGATGTTTAATTGATAACTAAATAGTATGGTTAATAAAAAGGATGTAGAGTAGTGGACACCCTGACTAACGAAAAATCTAGCTTTATTCGTCTAAAGCTTTGCGTACTAAACGATGATTCTGAGGTCTTTGTAGACCCTGGAGACAATATCAAGTCCAAAATAATTGCTGGAAAGTTGTACCAAGAATATTGTCCATAGGTACAAACCCTGCATAATATCATACAAAAATATCAATTTTAACATTTATTTTATATATCTGGTTCCTATTTAGCTAACGTGATAAAACTAGTCTGCAATTATAGACTATTTAATAATTGTTCAAAAGAAATAAATAAGTTTTTCACATTGTCAATAGTTTATGATTTATGAACAAAATAAGGCCAAAATCTGGAAAATGTCCACGTGTAGAGCACTTGCCCCTCTACACTTAAGTAGTCGGAATTTTACCAAAAATGGCATGCGATTTTTCGTAAGGTCTATGGAGCCCTTTCCATATCCATATAGACCTGCGCTGCGCTCTAAAACTCCTATGACAGTCAATTAAAAGCTGGAATTATTTTAAGAAATCGTACAAAAAATTCTGAATGTTTAAATTAATGACTCCATAAGTTAACAATTTAAAAAAATTGCTGTTTATTCTGTATCACTAATAATTTGAGTTGTCCGCTGATATAAATACTTATGGGGCAAATTTTCTATTTATAGTTTTATTTTTGAGCTTAGTTTTAATTTTAGTTTTTAATTTTAATTTTTGACTTGTTTTTTTTGATAATAAATATTTGATAAAATACTTATGACAGCTAGGAGTTCTATTTCACTAAGTACCTAGGTACCGTGTTTCGGGCAATGGTTAATTTACTCGGGCAATTTTGACGTTCAACAAACGATCATTGTACGAAAAGTAAATCTGCGTATCGATCAACTGACTACTCTGCGTATTTACCTATACCTAATGAAATTCTGCCAAATGTTCCTCTGCCAAAGCGTCTGCGAAACAAAAATCGGCGAAATTCTACTCGGGAAATCTATAGGGCACCCTATTAGGGTTGTGGGCATGCCCACCGTGCCCACAACGGTGGATCCGCGCCTGGTAAGCGACGACTCGCCTTGTTTGTATTGTACTAAATGATCTTACCCACACTACCACATAGAACTTGCGACTGTTACTCGTAGCTTTCTGTGATATCTTCGCCTTCGTAACATCACGCTTTAGTGGCTCAATTAGAACAAATGCTTATTAAGTCGTTTATCGGAGTTTGTTCAAGTTCTTAGATCGGCGCGCGTACTAGAAATATTTTGTTGGGAAGATAACTTAGTTAGCAGTGTAGGAAAGGATACCGATCTCAACATACGCTAAGGGTCGGTTGCACCAAACTGTTCGTATCGTTAAAAAGTTCGCTAAATTTTTATGTATGGAAAGTTTCATAGTAAAGCGCCGGGGCGCGCCGGCTGACGTTGATCAGTCTGTCAAATGTGGTTGGTGCAACTGGCCCTTAGTGAGGTCCTAACAATCTGTAACCGAATGAGGGCCGGTTGCACCACGTATTTTACTTTCGTTCACTAAACTTGTATTTTTGTGAAAATTCATTATTCATAGCTCTGAGTAACGTTTACCAGTTCGTCGATTGTGTTTGGTGCAACCGGACTAACTAATAATTTATTTTATATATTATTATGTTATTTTGTTGTGATTCTTAACTTTGTAAATATTATAGAATAATAAGTCATTATGATAAACAATTTGTTTTATTTACAAATTATAAATAGGCCTGTATTCGTCTTAATACATTTATGATAATTAAATTCAGTCTTATTTTTTATGTTTAAAATTAGCATAAATAAACCTCCGCGGGTGAACGCTTTGATTAAATAAATTAGGACTGTGTCGAAGGCTTGTTGGGGGTTTCAGTCGTGGTTAACGTGGTTTCCTGGGTAAGTTTGTTCTTCGAGACAGCCTCTATCTCGTTACTGAGTTTAGCCTTGTCCTCTCCTTTCTCGCAGACGTATCTATGTTTGAGTCCGCAGTCCTGGCCCCTGTATACGTAAGCGCGCGCCGCGGGGTCGTGGATGAGCGCGAGGCAGCGGCCGTCGCCGACGACGGTCACGTTGCCGCCCGCGCCGCCCGACACGGGCCGCGCTGAGTTGGACCAGATCCAGAGCAGGCCGGGATTGAGCCCGCCGGTCCACCAGTCCAGTGCTGTTGTTGTTAGTAAGTCACATATTAATAATGTTATTATATATATATACCTACTTACGCCTCCGAATAAACAAGAGTGGTGACGCTCAAGATACTTATGGGTGAGATTCGTTACCAATTTATATAGTGCCGGTAGTTCAATTCACATCAATCAACTTCATAAAAACCTTAAGTGGGCATTTTTATTTAATGTTGTACCCCAATTAGCATTTGAGATTTTTGAATTTTTATGGTATTTCCACTCAGAATCGTACGATCGAGGAAAAAAGTGTTCCAAAATGTCATAAATTTTTTGTTTGTCAGTTTTGTTGAAATGCCCAATTAATGTTTGTAGCCAAGAAATGTTCGGCTAGACGTTCAATATTTGAAATTTGTAATAATGGGCAAGGTTTGCAGCCTCATTATTTACTTAGCGAAGTTTTGTTAATTCCTAATGTTAATCCTGCTGTCGACCATAATTTAATTTTAGAGAATTCCCTTATGTTATCACTTGACAGTATTTTAGTAAAGTTAAATACCTTTTATTTTGCTATCGCTGAGCAAGTGCGCAAATAGCTGCCGGCGCTCGGGCTCGGCCTCAAGCTCCAGCAGGTTGGAGCGCAGCTTGCGGCACGCCAAGTTGGCCGTTTTCCAGTCCGCCGCCGCCGCCGACAAGTGGTAGCATGTTTCGCCGACTCGCGTGAAATCTGCCACACAGGGCTCTGCAGAATAACAACATTTTTTATCTACGTGTCTACGGCTGCTATCATACCGCATAGGTAGGTACCTACTGCAATAAAGGCAAGGCGGCACTATACCGGCTGAGTCCCGTGACAAGTTCTTTACAAAAGCGGCATAAAGTTAGTGTGAAATCAGTCTTCTATCGAACCTAAATAAAACTATCGAAACTTACCTGGATGATGATTAGAACCGGCTACCAATACATGCATCGACTCCTCTAATTTTCTCAACCTCTTTTCCATTACATCGGCTCTGTACACCAATTTTTCAATGGCCGAAAGCAAGTACAAGTCGGTCTCTGTGACCTGCTTTCGTGGAGGATCATCTAACCTATCTATGGAATTTGGTCGATGTGGTTGTTGTGGATAAGCTGGAATTGGCTTGTTTTGCTGTGGAGGTGTCTGTAGGAATAGAAAAAAAAATCAATGACGGAAGCCGAAGGTATAAGTTTACATCTCTAGTACTGAGTTTACTAATATGATACGTACATACTCGTAGCTGGGTTTGAACTTATCCTTATACGGATTAGGGGGCCTATTGACTATCTTCCCGGGGCCGGGCGGCGGCGGCGGCGTGGCTGCCCACTCCTCGTAGGGCCGCGAGCCCGTAGGACGTGGCGCGGGCGGCGGCACTAGCGGCGTATCGATGCGGTCCGTTATGTAGTAGCCCGAGGACGGAGGAAGCGCCATTATTCTACCTGTTGGATTTAGTTCGCACCTCCGTGGTAAATGTTAAGATGGTTGAAGCATACAATGAACCTTGCAAAATCTAGTCCCATTCCCATCTGCTAAACGTCCCTTTCGTAATACGTATTAGATACCCCATAATAGGAATCATTCCGTAATTAATGCTTAAGTCATTATTTCAAAGTAGCTTGTGTTACAAGGGATCAAAATGATATATTTCCGTCAAGGGCGTACATTGTACATTGAATCCTGAATGAAGCGATGATTCTAATGTAGAATCCTGAGCGTAATGAGGGATTCAAGTGTTAACGCCCAAGACGAAATAATTTTGATACCGTGTGACACATACTGCTTTTCACATCAACTATGAGGAAAACAAAAAAAATCTTAGTGTTGACACAATTATTGTTTCAAAATATTATTCAAGCTAAAAAAAGAATGCATAAAATAACAAAAACAGTGTCCTAGAACAGAAAAGTGCCACTTTGATCCCCCCTAGCGGGGAGGAAAAGTGCCACTTTGATCCCTCCTAGCGGGGAAGAAAAAGCCCTTTTCCGAATAGGTGATGTGAAAAAAGCATTGTGCATATGGGTCATTTTGTAGACGAGATGTTTTGAAGTGTATCTAAAGGTTCATTTAGCGTGCCTGATAGTCGTACCGTTATAGCTACTAATTTTTATTTGCATCACTGTTATTAACCCATTGGTGAGGGTGAAAGGCACTCAGTTCTAGCGTCAAAATATCTCTTCAGAAACATGTCGAACGCACCCTGCCTGCCTGGGCGTTCTCCGGCGGAGGTGGCCCACTCCTCGAGCAGAGCGCTCCACAAGCCGGGGCCCGCGACATCGCACGTGTCGTCGGGAGCAGTCGAGTTCGACGCGTGCACGCCGTTTACAATAGCTACGGTGACTGCCAAAAACACCAACCTCATTGTGACTGAAAAAAAAAGCTTTACTTTAGAAATCTTTGCCAATCTTAGAATCTAGCTACGACACCACGTAAGTTTGTATTAAATACTGATATGGGAACTTTGGCACGGCAAGGTCACATATAAGTGATATAGGTATCTGAAGGACTGCGCTGCGCAATCTGAAGGTGCGTCCATCAGAATGTCCAAATCTATAGTCTACTGTATCTTTAGGTGTTTAAATAAAAGTAAAGAAACAATTTGTACGTTTTTGGGTAGGTAGTTATAACATTTATTGGTTAACCAACCAAATACAAAACCGCCTGAATCAATCACTGAACGACCTGACTTTAACCTACTTATATTATTTGATCATGTAATGTTTTTATCTACCCTCAACTGGCTTAAGGAGCCGTTTGAGGGTAGATTTTGTTTACTTTTATTTAAATACCTAACGATGATACAGAGTATAGCGAAAGGGTGTAAGCAACATTTTGGGACCACTCGCATTAGGTACTAGCGACTAGTGTCATAGGAAGTCACATTGGAAGGATTTGTGTATAGCAAGTTGCATCATAGGTTCTAGTGTAGTGCGTCACGTTGAGGTCACGGCAGGCGGTCACGTCCGTCCGCGTGGCGTAATGTTATGTAACGCAGCGGCGCGGGCGCGCGGTGAAAGTGGCAGGGCATCCGCCTGCGCCGCGCCGGTGTAAACAAGGACTGAGTTTCACGATATCCGCTTCGTGCTAATCGTGTATGATTTGAATTTCCATTAATACGGATTAAGGTTTTTTTTATGACTGTCTTAAAGTACTGACTTGAAATGAATGTGAAATGCTCAGATCTGCATGCTGTTAAAAATCAACCTCTAATTAAACCCCATCAAAAGTTACATCCGTTTCAAACCCAATCCCAAAACCATCATCTTAAAATCCTACAGGGTATGTACAGTCAGCAATACCTACTATTTGCATAGGTACTAATTTCTATGCAGGGGAAGGGGGTAACTTTTCTCTGCAGCTGACTGTCCTTTGATATAGAAACATGAAGAAAACAACACGATCACAATTAGGAAAAAAGTAATCAAATATTGAGTTGTTTCCTTATGTTGACTGGTAGAATTGACTTTTAATTTAAATGATGATTTATAATGATAAATATTTAATAACATTTATTTTGAATTGATTTGGTTTGATATTTTAGTTAGTATTTTCCTTGCGTTGGTGTGGTGAAAATGTTTGTGTTTCACTCGGTTGGCAAAATTTGTTTAACCCTCGCAGCGCTCAAGACTCCACTTTTTGAACCACTCGCTACGCTCGTCGTTCAATTTTGGAATCTTTAGCTTGTTCGAGTAGCACTATTGAGCACGAAAGGTGGATTCGTCTATCTATGCGGCTAAAGTTAAAACGGCCGTTTTTGTTATGAGTTAACAGATCTACGAATACAGCAACATAAAAACTAGTCTGATGTATTCAAAACTTGAATACAAAATAAATACAGTACGTAGCGGCCCCCTTTTCTGAATATATTTCGTTAAATTTAAATAGTCACGATTATTTAGCAGTGGCGCTAGTGTGCACGTTGATGGGCTCTTAAACAACAACTTTGCCCCCTTGTAAACAAATAACTATTTTTCTATTAATTTTTTACTTATATACCGATTAATAATCGATTTGTACGAGTATGCGAGTTATATGAACTTGGCGGAGGTCGTGGTCATCGTTACTTAAGATAATTATAGTTATTCCAATGTAAATTTTAATAAAAAAGCACTGACGACAATCCGATCTATCATTATAACACCTTACAATTAGAAAGTACCTTATCACTTGCGCTTACCTATAATTTATTCCAATAAACGGATCTCTCTTCTGTCCAAAGACAGGCGTGCGATCGGCGTCGGATCACAAACCACTTTTACCGTGAATCGGAGAAAAGTTAATACGTAGGTATCGTGCGCTGCGCACCACTCTCTTGTTATATTTGAACACTTATCATATGCGTGGGGCTTCGGTATTGTTCGTAAGAGGGGGTATTCAACATCATAACATCTTGACAATGAAATTATTATGAAAGTTAAATGTCATGTCAGTCGAAACCGCGATGAGTAAGTAAACAACTCCGGGTAGGTACCTACTCTTTCCTCACAAATGCTCTAGATTTATGACGTCAGTTTGCTAACTACCGGGTGATCGTATTGTCTTGCTTCTTTGATTGTTATTTTTAACCTGGCTTCAAAAAGGAGAACGTTCGTAATTCGTCGGGATACTATTTTTTTGCCCTTCTAGATTCTTTCTACATGAATGTATTAGGTTTTCCCCGATTTCTCGGACTCATTTGAAAAAACATTTAAATTACCTACAGCTGGAGAAATAACTTATTACCCCCCTGCATAGAGATTTGTTTGCAGGGAGGGTCAAGGCAATTATCCTAATCTAATTCGTGCAAATGCTCTCGGAAAGCCGATGATTGGTGAAGAGGAATAGTTGATGAAGACCATAAACTAGTAAATGAACCTTCGCGCCGTAAAGCCTGTAAGAAAAACTAGTGGCTCGGTGAGCTGTAGACTTCAAAAACCCCCATGGCTCCGCCATTTTTTCTTATAAACTGTATCAACAAAAAAAACTATTTAATTACCGAACCTACTCCCAAAATTTGATGAGAATCGGTTGAGAATTGCGACCTGTAAATATGTAAATTACGCTAAGGCTGCGCTTACGCCGATGGTAGGTATTGGGCTTTACGCGGTTAGATAACTGATACGGATCCGCACGCTGCTCCGTTGTGTGAGCGAGACAGCGCTATGCACGTATAATAAATAATATTACGATGTAGAGGACATCGCTCGCACACCGGAGAGCCATGCGAAACCGCAAAGGTTGGAACAAAAAGAAAGCAGGGGCAACTTGCTTCAACATAATATTTTAATAACAGTCAAAACATCACTGAAATTTAATGCGCTACATGTTCTATACACTTATAAGTCTTATAACAATATAATTTAGCAATACATTAAGTCCCTATGTTTAATTAATAAGTATGCATCATCATCATTAATGCATCGGTAGGTACTAAATAACAATTAACAAATCTCCACCTTGGATTTAAAGGACCATTGTACTTTTTGATTACAATCGAAACTTTTCTTATGTTGGCAATTGAAAAAACGCAATACTTTTTATGTGAATATTTATTATTGATTTTAGTTTCTATTTATTTTCCTTACGGCACTAAAAGTAGAATTAGTCGAGGAAGAAAAGTACACACTTATTAATTTGATAATGCAGACATCGCGTTTACAGTGAGCCGACTCAATGTTATCTTGTGCATCGTTCATACCTTGCCTCGGAGAAATAGACCGAGCTAAGTTGGCAGCGACTTTGATAGCACAGACTGCGCAAGAGTTCTTTAAACGTCATGATTTCATAGAAGTTTGACGTTTAAAATAACACTTGCACAGTCTGGGCTATCAAAATCGCTGCTAACTTAGTTTGGTCTAACTATTGCATTAGGCACCCTTGTTATAAACGAAAAAACCGACCTAGAGCATATCGGGCCATGTTCAGTGTAGGGTTCCGTAGTTTCCTTTCTGGCACAAAAGGCTAAACGAGAGCCATTCTAGTAGATTGTTAACTAAGGGTTGAAACGGTGCCTTTTACCAGAGGAGTTGAACACACTACTTTTCATCGAATCATTCATTGCATCGAATGCGAGGAAACCAAATAAGACAAGGCAAGTTTGCATAATCAGAGTTATGGCCATGATTTTTCCTAAGGACTTGCTTGCATTTGGATAGTTTGCATATCTGGCGGTTAAACCCATAGCGATAAACATTGCACATTACAATATTTATAAAAAACCGGAAGTGCGAGTCGGACTGGCCCACCGAGGGTTCCGTACTTTTTAGTATTTGTTGTTATAGCGGCAACAGAAATACATCAACTGCCTAGCTTTGTGAAAATTTCAACTGCCTAGCTATCACAGTTCATGAGATACAGCCTGGTGACAGACGGACGGACGGACGGACGGACAGCGGAGTCTTAGTAATAGGGTCCCGTTTTTACCCTTTGGGTACGGAACCCTAAAAACAATCTTTTAGAAAACTGCAGTACTTTAAAAATGACTTGTTCATTAGTACATATGAAATTCAGTGAGATTGTCTATCACTTTTTATTTTTTTAGGGTTCCGTACCCAAAGGGTAAAAACGGGACCCTATTACTAAGACTTCGCTGTCCGTCCGTCCGTCCGTCTGTCACCAGGCTGTACCTATCTCATGAACCGTGATGGCTAGGCAGTTGAAATTTTCATAGATGATGTATTTCTGTTGCCGCTATAACAACAAATACTAAAACCGGAATAAATTAAATATTTAAGTGGGGCTCCTATACAACAAACGTGATTTTTTTGCGTAATGGTACGGAACCCTAAGTGCGCGAGTCCGACTCACACTTGGCCGGTTTTATTTTTAACTTATGCTTTCTATAACTGCCAAATAGTCAACGACATTACTCATACGGCCAACATAATGAAACTATTTTAGAGAATTTAAATATTTAATAACAATTGAATGAGTAAAATAAGCAATTATTATCTAGTAATATCTTTAAAACCCATTTTATATCGAAGTAACGTAAAGCCGCGGAAGGACAGACAGACATGGAGAAACTATAAAGGTTTCTAGTTGACTACGGAACCCTAAAAAGGGTATAGGACCTATAAAACGTGGGTTGAGTGGTTCAGCGGTGTCATTCACGAATTCCGAGCTAATCGTGCAGTCTAACGCAACTAGTTACGACCAATCGCGCGCGTGATGCGAACTCATCAACCAATCGCGTTGTAGCGGTGTTACATCGCTATACTGTCCCCATTCATGCCTCAATCTTATTGCCCGTAAGGCCAGTCCTGAGATGTACGTCAATGTCTATAGGATATTACAGAAAGTAAAGTTAGAGGAAACCTTACAAACAAAGTAACGCGTTGACTTATTATATTTGTAACAACAAAAATCTCAATACACTATATTACTATGACAACAATATAAATTTACCGTTTTGTCTTTAAAAAAAACTTAAAATAATTTAAATTCATATACAATAATATCTTACATAAACATTTGGTTAAAGGTCCCTTCTTTAAATATTAAAAGAATATAGGCTACTTGCCTGACGAGTCGATTTCGCTACTTAGGGCCAGTTGCACCAACCACATTTGACAGACTGATCAACGTCAGCCGGCGCGCCCCGGCGCCTTACTATGAAACTTTCCATACATCAAAAATTAGCGAACTCTTTAACGGTACGAACAGTTTGGTGCAACTGACCCTTAGTGCTACATTAGAACGATTTGATGCATAAACATAGATATCAATTAAATTTTAAATAAGTCAATATGTGAAGTGCTCTCTACGGCGCACTCATATGTAATTCCATCTTAGTTACATAGAAAAAGTTTTTAATTAATATAACACCACGTTTTTAGTAGTACAGATCTAAGTGCATAATTATTTTTCATCGTATTTTCACGGAAACGTACGAACGTGTCATGCCATTTCAGTCAGTCTCGGTACAAAAAGTACTGAGGTTGACTGAAGTAGCATGACGAATAAGAACGTTTCCGAGAAAATACGATGGAAAATAATTATGCTTTACATGTGTGTTTTCTTGTGTTTATGTATCGCCTCATTTATGAAAAATCATACATAAATGAGGATCTCTCTAAATCCATGAAATATATCACAGCGTTTAAAATAATGTAATTATACTTAACTTGCTAATGTGTAAGTACCCAACCGTGTCTTAGACACAATGTTTACAGGAAACAGTTGAAATATTTAATTTCTATACATTTGTTACCCTCACAATTAATTTTAGGACTTATTAAATGATGATCAATGATGATCATTAATTTCATTAGGTACATATAAAATTTGTGATACATGGTAAAATTGGAACATCTCACCAATGCGAAAAATTCTACATTTTATTTTTCTTGAAAATCTATGACCCAACAGCATACAGATTTCAAACGTTGTATTTGTATTATATGATTTGGAAGACAGATTTATCCACAACACATGTTAAATTATTTTTACGTGATACAAGATATACATATACGCGACTGTACCCATCACTATGAGCAACCCTAAAATCACAAAAAAATTAGGTGTCCCATACTAATTCGACACGATATACGATGTATGGAAACCAGGACTTTTTTGTGATTTCAGAGTTGCTGCTATGTAAAATATGATCACAAAAACGGGTACAATCGCGTCATATCTTGTATCACTTAAAATATATCACCCAGTATTGCGTAAATGTTGTAAAACAAGTTTGATTGCATTCTGCCAGATTGAACTATGTTTGAAGCTAACTATTTATTTGATACTAAACAATAAGATGGATATATCGAAGGACAGACTGATCACCGAAACCGACTGGGTCAAAAGATTTAAAAGTAGACGGTAAGATTCATGTGCTCAGCTACGGCCGGGTTGGTTGCTTCGTTGACCTCTGCTTCACCGCTTCCCTGTCAACAACAAAACAAATTAACAAAATCATTATATAATTCGCGAAGACAATATGCCCTAGTCAGTCATTCGATGCAATACCAGTGAGTCAGCAAATGTCCAATCCTACGGTGGAGCAGACAACGCAAGAGTCATATACACTCTCAGTACATTTCATTCAGACAATTCTGGTGTAGCCAGAGAAAAGATGACGTGTTACGTTATGAGAGAGACCATGATTGGTTTAGTTAACATGTTTATCTACACACATGTCATTAGTGCTCTATAATGCGTTCAGAAACTGTAGGAAATGACAGGCTTTATTACAACCAATTTTACTATGAGAACTTTCTTATCTGTGGTAATAGGAAAATTTGTACTTTAATGTACATAACGTTATAGATTTTTGTAGGTTATGAGTTTAAATTTGGAACAGCAGTCAAAACTCAAGTAGGTCTCTATTCTAGTATCCATAGATATTAAAACAGTTATCGATACGAAATGTCAATTTAGTATTTTTTTAAATATAAACCGCACGATATTCGATCTCGAGTGACATGAGAATAGGGACTTCATTCTTTTGTCTAGGAATTTAAAAAACTACGGATGTGTGACATGCGTGAAAAAAGTTTTCATTCACCGCCATTTGACGTACAGCCGGCCTAGCCAAGGTTACAATCGCTATCGCTTCGACAACGAAAATCATTATGTCTCTCTATCACTCTTCCATATTAGTGCGACAGTGACAGTTGCGTTTCGATCGCTACGGAGCGTAAGCGATCGGCATCTTGGCTACGCGGCCTGGTTATCTTTTAGTTAGTTTTAAGTATGTGTTTAGATAAAGTAGTGTATGTAACTGTACATAATTAGGCATTAAAACACTCGTGTGATCCTATTAAGAAACTCACTAACGTTCGTTTCTTAAACCCACACTCGTATTTTAATGCCTCTCATTATGTAGCAGTCACATAAACTACTATTAGAGAATGGTAATACCTGGTCGCCGTCGTCCCAGCTGAGTTTCTTGACGCGCGCAGGTATGGTGGCGCTGGGCCAGGCCACGCCGGAGCGGCCGCCGGCGCGCTGCAGGTGGTCCGACATGAGCGCCACGCTCGGCGCCTCCGGCGGCGCCGGCGCCACCTTGGCCTTCGGGACCCGGGCCGAGTGCCGGGTCACCGTGGCATCTGGTATCAACAATTACAACTCTGTTGCAATTATCAATGTACATAGTATCAGATACATGCAACAATGATTATGTAAACTCCTTAGGGCAGTCAGTTGACAATACTTTAGCTTAATCATGGTAACGAACTAATATTTAGAGAATAGCCTTCATGTCTATCGCGAGGCGAGGTAATACGAGGCGGGGGAGCCTGTCCATTCTTTATGGTGTACCACATACATATACATATGTATGTAAGTGGCTGTTGTGATGTAACCACAGACCACCACAAAGACGGAGCACATAAGACAATCGAGGTCACCACACGTAAACGCTCCCGCACAAATTTCATATGGGAGTGCGATCGCTTAATTTCAGTTGCGCCCACAATAGGCCTGATGACAAATTTTGAAAACCCTTTTAATATCGTCGGTACACTTGTATTAGTTCCGAAAAACACTATATTTCAGTTATACTCATAAGATTTAACATAGATAATTGCATTTTATTATAGCTAGTTTAAACTTCGCGCGAAAACGCCTCGCATGCCATTTGTGACGTCATCATTTAGTTGGTGGTAGGGTGGTAGATATTGTTTACATACTTACAGTTACGAATTTCCCTTGAATCCGAATGATATTGTTAATTCAGCACCATATATTACGATTAGGGATGATAAATACATTACAAAAATTTATCACAATAACTCATTTTACACAAAAACTCTCACACGGTTGCAGTTTAAGATGAATTATTTAGATACATGTAAATTTTGAGTGAAAATCACCGAACGCCGCTTTTACTTTTTAATTTTTCATTTTTTCTAGTTACGACAGCCAACATGGCAATGATAGTTCCATTCAGCCAAATAATTAAAAAAGTTTGTTGTTGAAATATCGTATTATTTAGCATTTTATTTAAATAATAACAAATAGCTTTTCAATATTTTCATTGATGATATCTCTGTATGCTTTAAGTTTTCTAGGTTGCTTTGTTTCGCAGATGATATGAAAATTATTGCTCAGATTAAATCAGTCCAAGATGTTGCTCTATTACAAGCCGATCTCGATCGTCTTGGTATGTACTGTAGAGAAAATAAGTTGGATCTTAACCCATCTAAATGTCATGTAGTTACTTTCTCACGTCAGAAATCACCGATCACTTCTGTTTATGCTATACATAATCAATATTTATTAAGAGTATCTTTTCTAAGAGATCTGGGCGTAATACACGATTCCAAATTACTATTTGACGCTCACATTGATAGCATTGTGAAGAGCGCTACTAAGTCTCTTGGGTTCATAATGCGCAGTTGTTCCGATTTTACACAGGCAAAAACTTTCAAGATCCTATATTGTTCATTTGTAAGAAGCAAACTCGAGTATGCTTCCCAGATATGGAACCCCTGTTACAACGTTTATATAGATAGGATCGAGCGGATTCAGCGAAAATTCATAAAGTTTCTCTGCTATAAATTACGTACCCCATATAACTCATCTAATTATATTAGCGTGTGCAAAAAACACCATTTGTTACCTTTGTCACAGCGACGTGAAATTGCTGACATTATATATTTCTTGAAAATTACGAATGGCACCATTGACTGTCCTGATCTTCTAGGTAGTATTATGTTCAACACTCCTAATAGAGTTAAAAGGTATTATCCCCCTATTTCTGTTCCCTTTGCATCCTCGAATTACAGACGTAACAGTTTCCTTATTCGTGCGGGTAGAACACTTAACAGTCTGTCAAGAGAGCATGATATTGATGTGTTTAATATAAATACGCAGTCTATACGACGTATTTTAACGCTTAAATTCTTTGAGTGAGCTTGACCTTTCTATCTTGTCTGTAATGATTTTTGTCCTCAATAGTTTTTATTCTTAATTTATGTATGTACTTGCTTAGTCTACGCAGAATTGTAAACTATATATACTTACTTAGCGAAGTTATCTTCTATGTAATTTCTATCTGTGAAAACCTATAATTGGCCTTCGATTTTTATACATAGTGCTAATATGTTTCATGTGCTGTTGGTTTTCCAATAAATAAATAATAATAAATAAAAATAATAAATAGATATCTACTTTATATCGTGTAATAATATTTTTTGGACGTAATAAATGTTTAGTGGCGAAATAACATTTTTTTTGCACCTTTCGAACTCTTTGGTGCCCACGTATAGATTTCGGTCAATGAGGTTGTCTATGTTGCTCTAAGAAATATGTTATGGATTGATGACGTCACTGTTTGGAACGTTTCTGATTGGCGTTTCAGTAAAAATGGCCGATTGGAGAATTTTGCACTTTTATTTTATTGAATATAGTAATAATCCTTCAGTTTATACTGAGATTGGGCCATTTTTTAGAATCATATTAACATATATGTTTCGTTGAAACCATTATTTCCATGATTCTTTGTTACTTGCAACAGGCCTATTACGACCTCATGTAAATTAAAAATATGTTTTAAAATTAAAAGTTTAGGAGTTTACTTAGGTTGTTGTAATATATAATGGTGTAGAATAAAACTCAGTTGTGCTGCTCGAATCGTAGCATTTTACAAGTAAACTGACACCTATGGGTGGTGACCTCGTGCTCTTTGTAAAAGCTTCATAATGAATGCAGTGTCTGTTTGGTCTGGGGATGCACTCGTAATGTAACGTAGTTGGAACGGAGTACTGACTTCTGGAGTGCGTGGCGGCGGGGTCGCGCAGGTCGAGGCTGCTGGTGGAGTTGGCGAGGATGGTGCTGGCGCCGGCGCTGACGCTGAGCATCGAGCCGGAGCTAGCGGCGCCCAGCGCGCCCGCCGGCGGCAGGGGCTTCTCCGGCACCACGAAGTTGCTCTTGCTCGGGGCTGCACTCGGGGACGATTTCGAACGCCGACTGAACATAATTTAATCCCTTCGTGTTAGTACGGTTTGACATATATTTCGCTTTGGGTTTTATGATTATTAATTTATTACTAATATTATTCCAAGATAAACAAGTTATATGTATGTATTTATTTATTTGTTTAAAGGAGCCAGTTTGACAAAAACATTACTTTACGTTGCTGATCGCATAAAATCACGCTAGGCTGCGACAAACTGTGATGCTACGACATGACTGTTATGAATTAGGTTTAACAAATTTATTACAAGATTCTTGTAGTGAACTGCATGCGTCTTATTAATGTTAAAAAACTTAGGAATTAACATAATACGAGCGGATACAAAAATATGGAACTCATGAAAGTAAAGAATAGTGCTCACTTGCGGTAGATGTATGCGAGCGCCACCGCGAGCAGCGCCAGCAGCACTAGCGCTCCGAGAGAGAGCGCGCCGGCGAACATGAGCACGCCGCCGCCGCGCTCGCGCGCCAGCAGCCGCGCGCCCACGTGCACGATCACAGGCACTGACGTCTGAAATATACAGCAATAAATATTATCATGGGACAATCTTAGGGTGCTATCCCACCAGTCCAATTTATTTGTCCAATGTCATTGCGTCTCACTCTCTCATTAAGCAAAATGTGAGACGCAATACACATTGGACAAATGATGGACAAATGAAATACCACCGTTACACAAATCGACCTAGTCTCGCATTAAGCTCGATAAGGCTTCCGTTGTGGGTACTAGACGACGAGATACATACATAATAGATAGAATACTTATGCATAGAAAACGTTCATATCTCGGGAAAATCTGTGATAAACACACATACATATACATATGCCCTTACCAGGATTCGAACCCGGGACCCTCTGTTTCGTAGACAAGAGTCACCACCGAGTAGACTATAAATATAATAAAAAATAGTAATGGTAATAGAAGGCCGTTAATAACATCAAATAAAACTTAAAAAAACGGCCAAGGGCGTGTCGGATAACACATAATATGATAGTATATAATAAAAAAAATGGTTTGTTAGATATAGGTACTTGTTTTTTGTCTGTTTATGTATTTAATTTTTTGCTACATTATCGCATTGGGTTCAGCCTGTAATGATACTAATGATAATTGTATGTGTGGAAATAAAATAAAATAACATAGAGCTCCAAGACTCCTTGTATAATTAATTTGAATGAACATGGCAGTTTGAGTTGTGCCTTAAACTTAAAAAAATACATATGTCTCGGCAGGAATCGCAATTGGTGGATTCGTCTTCTTTGCACACTCAGCGTCGTATCGTCCGACAACGTCGAATCTCATCCACGAATGGCCATTTCCCTGCCCTAGCAGTAATGTAGTGTTATGTTATAACGTTACCTGTCTCGGCGGCGAGCCCGAGTCGATGGCGGTGGCCACCACGTGCAGCACGCTGGAGTTGAGCGTCGACAGCGCGTTCTGCCGCATGAACATCTCGCCCGCGTCGTTTATGTAGAACATGCTGCGACAGACCAACAGTTAACACTACTTACACATACTTATAAATAAGAACTAATACGAATCTGACATCACCGCGTATGTTTTATAGGTGAGAAGAACGAAATAATGATAAATGGAATTAAACACACATACCTATAATATTAGCTACTAAACGTTTATCTCTGTCATTTTGACTTCTGTATGTGTCAGAAAGGTAAATCAACTAATTTAAGCAGTGGCGTAGCGTGAACTAATTCTTTTCGAGGCCATTTTCTTTCACTGTGCCTTGGGGCGCGAGGCGGCCCATTTCGCCCACGCCTAGCTACGCCACTGTTTTTAAGTTTGTAATGTTTTATGAATAAGGGCGTAGATATATATGTCGTAGGTAGATTGTAGAATTAGCCATTTGGTGTGTATAAAATGAACGGCCATGATATGATTGGCTAGATCAATCAATATACTACTTACTTTTAAAGTTGGAATGACTGCATACACGTCATGAAATGGCCAAGCGTCACATGGTAAATGAGTAGGAGTCCCAATGTCAGGAGACGTACGTTATATAGTATAATTGTAGTAGTAATGTGTGTGTGGGAGCGCTGGTGGCCTAGCGGTAAGAGCGTGCGACTTTCAATGGAGGTCGCGGGTTCGAACTCCGACTCGTACCAATGAGTTTTTCGGAACTTATTTACGAAATATCATTTGATATTTACCAGTCGCTTTTCGGTGAAGGAAAACATCGTGAGGAAACCGGACTAATCCCAATAAGGCCTCTAGTTTACCCTCCGGGTTGGAAGGTCAGATGGCAGTTGCTTTCGTAAAAACTAGTGCCTACGTCAATTCTAGTGATTAGTTGCCAAGCGGACCTCAGGCACCCATGAGCTGCCGGGACAACGCGAGGAAGATGATGAGTAGTAGTAATGTGTGCTGACCTGGCGTCGGAGCCTCGCAGTGTGAGCGTGACGTTGTCGCCGGCGTCGCCGTCGAACACGTCGAGCCGGCCCACCGCCAGCAGCCCGCCCGCGCCCTCCGCCGCCTCCACGCGGAACTCGTACTGCGGGTACTTGAACCGAGGCTCCCACTCGTTCACGTCAGCACCGTTATGTGACGTACATTATAATTATAGTGTAATAGTAGTAGTAATGTGTGCTGACCTGGCGTCGGAGCCTCGCAGTGTGAGCGTGACGTTGTCGCCCGCGTCGCCGTCGAACACGTCGAGCCGGCCCACCGCCAGCAGCCCGCCCGCGCCCTCCGCCGCCTCCACGCGGAACTCGTACTGCGGGTACTTGAACCGAGGCTCCCACTCGTTCACGTTCAGCACCGTTATGTTTATCGACGCCGTGTCGTTCTGCAATTATACCTTTACGGTTTACGCATCTATATTATATATATTACGCATTATAACGGCAGAGTCAACAAAGACGGCGTGAACTGATCGAGTAAGTGGCATATTAGATTTATATGTATATCAGCCAAAGTCGGAATTTTTGCAGTTTCCTGCGAGCGATAGCGGGAAACTTAATTTTTCCGATAATAATAATAAATTTATTCAAACAGATACACAGCGCTTTTCAAAAAACTACAACACTTAAAATATTAATTAGTACTGCTAACCGTTTATTTGGTTACATGGTTGTATTGTAATGGGATACTAGTATCAGATGTATAAAAAAAAACAATGGCCTATTCGCATAAAATAAACCGATCTTTAGAAACTAGATCGAAAAGTGACGTATGTTATGTGCAGTCTGAATGTGAGTGCCTAGTGCCTAATAGGGTGGAGCGAAATCCAAAATTCATGAATATAGCAATGGAACCCCTCTAAAAGGATGTCTAACTTTTTATTATTTAAGGGAAAAATAATTAAAAAAATATTGGTATATACTTTTAGCCCTCTACTATTCGATTATATATATATATATATATATATATATATATATATATATATATTGTATATTTTTAATAAATTTAATTTATGCTTATTTATTTTTTTTAAGTTTTATTCATTAAATAACATCATTTTCATACAGATATACTCGATTCCTATACTTATTTTTGTTTATAACGTATATTTTTATGACACGGTAAAACCACGTAAATAGGAGTTTTATGGAAAATGCCCTTTAACCCGGATATTGTGCACAAATTGGAGTTTACAACCCATTACAGAATCGTGAAAACTATTTTGAACATGATAAGATGATAAAAAGAATACTAATATAAGTATATTATATATGTCTAACATACGTGTGAACATAACCCAAAAAGGGCGTAAGCGACGCCGAAGGGCGAAATTTGACGCTTATTTAAACATATAAGTAACCCTTTTTTTGCAGTAAAATGATACTTTTCGTAATCAATAACATCGTTACTTTGACACAAGAATGTCTAAAAAAAGTAACTCATATAATTTTTTTACACTGTAGCATTTTCCTTATTTTGCATGAAATTACTGTTTAATATGAAATTTTGAAATTAATTATATTATTGCATAAATATTGAAAAATACACTAAAATTTTGGTAATAACTTATTATACGCTTATTAAGTATTATATAATTTCAATAAAATGTACACATATTAGTGAAATAGTATATTTTAATAATTGATGAAAATTTACCCTTATTAATTTCTTTAGCGGCCGAGTAGAGGGCTAAAAGTAGTGTTGATTTTGAAACTTGATATAATCACTATAATCTACATGACAAACTGCAACTTTTGGTATCGGTTCCACATTGATACTCAAATTTTTATTTTTTGTCTATTCAACGACGCTCCACCCTAGTGCCTAAGTATACTTGAGGACGAAGGACGCAACTGAGAAAGCAGGACGGTTCTCTGTGGTGCTCTTCATTTTTTTGGGTTCTCTGGTATGGTTCGCCATGATCCGCCGCAACGTCGCGGATGGCAGTTGGTATTTACATGTGATGCACGAAGTTTAACAAATAGTATGGTGTACTCCATAATATACCTGCTTTCTCAGCTAAATTCTCGGAGCTCAGGCATAAACCGTCATAAAAGGCCTAACTAGTTGCAATTCTATTCTAACCCATTAAGTCATTGCTTGAAGTTATACTTACATATATACCATCGGTGACCATGACTTGGTAATAGTACTCGGGCGTGGTCTCATAGTCCAGCGGCCGCCGCAGCAGCACCTCGCCCGCGCTGTTTATAGCAAACTTGTCCAGGAAGCCCCGGTCCGACACGTAGAATTGGAAAGGCGGCTGTTGATCATAAATAACTATGTATTTATCTATATAATTATTAATATCGTCGCCTAGCAGCAGTAGGAGCTTTGCTTAGTTTGGGGCTAGGTTGATCTGTGTAAGATGTCCCCTTATATTTAAATATTTATTATTTTTAATTTTTAATAACTGTTAACCAAACTGAGGACATTTGCTTGCAAAACTCAAGTGACGATTCACCAGTGTACAAATCAATTATTAAATATGCAATTTGGAACCGAGCGAGTTTGATCTTACTAAAAGCTTATTCGTATAGAGACCACTTAATAGTGACGGTCAGTCATAAATATGTACCTATCTATTTCACGAGAATAATTTAATTCCTTGAAATAAGGTAAAAAATGAAGACATAGTTACGTAAGCAGACATATATAGACAAACTTCAGCGTGTTGTATGTACTGCGAGTAGTGAGTGGAAGGAATTCTACGACTTTAATGTACAATACATATTTATCTACTGTAAGTATGTACATATATCGTCGCTTAGTATGGGGCTCGGACTAGACATGTGCGCCGCGCCGCCGCGCCGCCGCCGCCGACGATTTTTCCACGCCGCCGCCGCCGATAAATTTGACCGGCGTATAATCGGCGTGGGAAATTTTGATACCTATCGTGTCTTATTCCATGTTGCGTAGTGAGTAGATAGTGTCAGAGGTATAATTTAAAGATCCTTATGCTTTTTCGCTTATTATTTGCCAGTGAACCAAATTGGCATCAATTTTGTCGTTGCGGTGTTAGCCGTGATAACGATTTAGCGTTAATTTAAACAAGATCTAGTTTCTGGATCTCATGTTATTATTTGATATTTTATCGCACAGCTTTTTTGTAGAACGCATTTTGTTTTACACCAATAGTCTCTTGATTGTGAATTTAATCAGTGAACTAAAGTCAAGAAAATAACAGGTTCATATCCTAGGACATAAACATGCTATTTTCTTCTTAGAATCTCCAGCAAGCTGTCACCACGATTATATTTGCGTATTTTATGATTTCTCGTATGATGCTGGTGACACGCATAAGGGTCATCATATGATAGATATGATTTGATTTATTTATCACACAATATACAATTTCGTTTAAAATTACACACGATCAATTCTTAGTCATTTTATGGTGATTATCAGCTTTAATTATCTTTTACTTAACAATATATATTTCAATCTAAATTATAAAAGTCAGGTTAAAGCTTCGTAATGAGCTATACCTAAACAATTATACCTACTTATAGGAACTTAAATCACCAAGTATCTGATGATGCAAGCTAGTGATCTAAGCTAGCAGTAAAGAAAACAAAGTAGACCTTAATATTCCATAAAACGGGACACTTCAAAGACATTCTGTTGAGCGAATCAACCTGCCAGAGACGTTTACTTTCGAAAACGATGCCATCTTTATTCTAACATTTCTGTTAAACTTCAGTTCAGACAAATGTAAAGTATGTAGTTTATCATTATTTCGTAACAAATCCTAGGTGAGGCGACAGCGGCTGGGAAAAGTCAATATAGATTTAAGACTTAACATATAAAGATTTTTTTTTGTGTTTTATTTGTATTCTGCTTACAAAGTAAGTAAAAATACTGCCTAAAATGTAGTGTTTTAAAGTATCCTTCTTATTTTAATATTTAAACAAACCGTTGCTAATCGTTAGGTTGGTATTGGTAATAAAACTAATAAATGGTTGCCAAGTGACATGATGGGATATAATTTTCGGCAATAATTTAGAGAAGACACACATAATATGTTTTGGATAGCCTAGTAAAAACTCAGAAGGCTTTAATGTAGAGTTTCTACAGCCACGTTCTCATGCAGTATCAAAAATTATGTTTGTATTGGTTTGACGTCAATGGCATGCAACTGAATATAGGAAAAACGAACCTAATCCATTTTCACTCAGCTGTGTAACGCAGTCGACGCTGGATGTCAATATCAATGGTGATCGAATTGAACCTATGCACCATGGTCGTTATGTCGGTTTCACGTTTGATAAAGGTTTACAATGGGGAGAGCACATAGACGCCTTATGCATGAAACTGAACTCCGCCTACTATGCTATATCCCGTCTAAAGCGGATGCTAACACAGCGAAACCTAATGACGGCATACTATGCCTACTTCCACACGCACCTCACCAGAGGCATAGACTTATGGGGCTTAGCAGCTGACAGAGACAGGCCATTTCTGCTGCAAAAGAAAGTGATCCGCCTAATATGCGGAGTTCCTCCGGATGAGACAGCCAGACAGCTCTTCATTCACCTCAGAGTCTTGACAGTGCCTTCACTCTATATTTTTGAGGTGGGTAAGTACGTGAGAAAGAACCCAGATGAATTCCCCGTAGTAAGGAGCTACTCCGCAAGGAGGAAACCTGGGCTGGCTGTCCCCGCACACAGGCTACAGAAAACCGGCAAGTCTATCAAGATAATGGGTGCTAAAGTCTATAATAAGATTCCTGAGGCAATTAAAGACGTTGCCACCGAACGCCAATTCATAAACAAGCTGAAAATATATTGTCTAATGAAGGCTTACTACACAGTAAACGAGTTCTTTGATGAATAAAAATACCTATAAAAAATACATAATTGACATTGACATTATTATTACTATAAATTTATTGTTTTTAATGCATTATTATTGTTTTAATTTTAATTTATTGTAATTTTTATTGTACGGACTTGATTATTATCGTATTATTATTTTTTGAATTGATATCTAATTGAAATTTTTATATACCTACTATGAAATCATTAATTGTAATTCACTTGAATCTCATTGTAAATTGTAAATATTAACCCATGTTGACAGTGTATGATCAGTACCAATAAATAAATCTATCTATCTATCTATCTATGCCACGCCGATTTCACGCCGATCACGCCGCCGCCGCCGGTCAAAAAACCATCGGACGCCGCCGCCGATGATTTTGCCATCGGCGCACATCTCTAGCTCGGACGCTCTGCGTAAGATTGTCGCCATATTATATCATCAATCATCATCATCATCATATCAGCCAGAGGACGTCCACAGCTGGACATATGCCTCCCCCAAAAAGTGCCACGATGACCGGTCTTGCACGTAGATCCGATGGCCATTGGGGCGGAAAGGTTCTCGATTGGCGACCACGTACCGGAAGGCAGCGTGGATAGACCCCCCACAAGGTGGACTGATGACCTGGTAAAGGTCACGGGAGTCCGCTGGATGCTGGTGGTGCAGGACCGGTCATATTGAATCAAATAAAATATTTAAAAAATATGAAATATCCATACCGACTGGCGGTCGGCGGGTGGCTCGGTGTGCAGCGTGAGCAGCGCCGTGCCGAGCGGCGCGTGCTCGGGCACGCGAGCGGTGAAACCGCGCCGCGTGAACCGCACCGGCCGCCGGCTGAGCGCGCCCGAGCGCCGGCTCACGGCCAGCGTCGCCAGGGCGTAGCGGTCCGCGTTGTCCACTTGGGTAGCCTTTACAATATAACATCATTATTTATTATTTCAATTCTTGTTTTTAATACACGTCTTCCGTATGCCGGATGCTCTGTGGACCAAACCAGCCACCCGTTGGGTGCCACAAATTGTAAGGCGTCACGGTAGACCTCGTCGGAGATGGCGGGACGAGCTTGACGCCTTTGACAGAGACTGGTGGGAGGGCTCAGGGGATAGGGATACGTGGAGAAATAAGGCGGCCTTTGCCCAGCACTGGGACAATATGGGCTCATAATAATAATAACTACTACCGGCGGCAATCTAGGTTAGGTTTTTTATAATGTGTTTATATGTATTTTTATTGTTTTGTAAGTGTTTTTATATTTTACTTTTATATTCATATTATAAATCACCTAGCCTAAGAATTCATATAAATAAAGAAATAACTACTGAAACTAGTGGAGCTACTGAAAACCACCGAAGTCTTCAGTAATGCCATCAACATGGAGTTTGGTGTCGATAAATGTGCGGTTATGCATGTACAGCGGGGGAAAGTTGTAAATTCAACAAATTTACAACTTTCTGAGACAATGTCTTTCAGATCCATCTCTGAATCAGAAACCTATAAATACCTTGGTATGTCACAGTTGTTGGGTATTGAGGAAGAAGGTATTAGACGGTCGGTGAAGGAGCGCTTTTTCAGTCGGCTCACAAAAGTACTTAACAGTCTTTTGTCAGGAGGCAACAAAGTGCGCGCCTTCAACGCCTGGGTAATGCCTCTACTCACATACTCCTTTGGCATACTAAGGTGGACTCACACCGAGCTGGATGCCCTGGATCGGAGGGTCCGACAACTGCTCACCTCACACCGTATGCTGCACCCACGCTCGTCTGTTATGAGATTGTACATCCCACGGAAATGTGGAGGTCGCGGCTTTCTAAACGCCAAAAATCTCCACAACCGTGAGGTGTACAATCTCAGGAATTATTTCCTCAACAACGAGTGTGGGATGCATCCTGATGTGGTGGCAGTTGACAGGGGCCTCACGCCGCTCTTCTTGGCGAACGAGAACTGGCGCAAACCTGTAGTACTAAGCACCGAGGACCGCAAGGCGGTATGGAAGGATAAGCAGCTACACGGGCGGTTCTACAAGGCCTTCATGGGACCCGATGTAGACCTACCCGCGTCGGTGAACTGGCTACGATTCGGGGACCTCTTCGGAGAAACTGAGGGTTTTGCCTGTGCGATTGCCGACGAAGTTATCATGACGAATAACTACCGGAGATATATCCTGAAGGACGGTACGGTCGACATTTGTTGGGCATGCCGCCGTCCCGGAGAGTCACTCAGGCATATTATCTCCGGTTGTTCTCATCTTGCTAAGGGCGAGTACTTGCACAGACATAATCTCGTAGCCAGAATTATTCACCAGCAGCTTGCCCTCCTATACGGCCTTGTGGACCGCGAAGTGCCGTACTACAAGTACTCACCTGCGCCAGTTCTCGAAAATGGTCGTGCCACGCTCTATTGGGATCGATCTATCATCACTGACAGGACTATTGTAGCCAATAAGCCTGACATCGTGCTGATAGATCGATCGCAGCGCCGGACCGTGCTCGTCGACGTCACCATCCGCCATGATGAGAATCTCGTGAAGGCCGAGAAGGACAAGTCCAGCAAGTACCTAGACTTAGCTCACGAGATAACCGCCATGTGGGATGTTGACTCGACGATCATTGTTCCTCTAGTCGTGTCAGCGAACGGTCTCATAGCGAAGAGTCTCGACCAACACCTAGAGAGACTCTCGCTGGGTGGTTGGATCAAGGGTCAGATGCGGAAGGCGGTAATTTTGGACACGGCGCGTATAGTACTTCGATTCCTCACTCTGAGGCCCTGACCACCGGCAGCTTGGACCCTGCCCCGCTGCCGGCGGCACCCTAGGTGAGGTTTTTTATAATGTGTTTATATATTTTTGTTATGTTTTGTAAGTGTTTTTATGCTCAAACAGTTAAAACCGATACCAATCTAGTTTTTTTAATGTATGTGACTAGATGGACAGTTTTGTTATTAGAAAATAAATTAAATGATTATTATCTTCCCGGAGGAGATCCTCCGGGCGTAATATATCTGCCAAGAAGTGAGTCAAGAGTGCGCATTATTACCTCTACTCCAGTACCATTCGAGTGCAGTGATCGAATCCAGCACTGAACTAGATCAAATAGTCATTTTCATCATCCAGTGAATTTATGGAGACTTACCAAAAAAAAATTAACGTTTACATTACATATCCCTGTGGCCTTGGACTAGAATGCTTACTGGAATAGATGTGAACCGGGCATTAGGGTATAGTAGAATCGCGCGCAAAGGAGCGGCAGGTAGAGGTTGCATGGCCATTATGGGCCCCATGGCTTCTATTGGAAAGGATGACAGCTCCACGTGACATACTTTGACTGCTCTAAAACATTGGTAGAGATTGTTAACTAAACAGAATTCGATGTGTTACTTATTTTATACTTACTCTTATAACGACAGTGACGGGAGCAGCAGTCTCAAGCAGCTGCCTGGCGGCCGCGACCCGGCCCGTCTCCCTGTCGACGACGACCATCTCCCGCTTCTCGCCCGTCACCGTGTAGTACAGCGGGGCGTTTATGCCGACGTCTTGGTCCACGGCTGTGATCGGCCCGGGCGCGGTGTTGAGGATCGTACCCTACAATGTGCACAATTATTAAAACACTAACATGCGTTATCAAGTTATTATAGATGGTGAAGCAGATCTTGTCAGTAGAAAAAGGCGGCAAATTTGAAAAATGTAGGCGCGAAGGGATATCATCTCATAGAAAATTTGAATTTCGCGTCTTTGTCTACTGACAAGATTTGCTTGACCATCTATATGTCGGCGGCCGATCGTAAGATCAGGCATATCGTGAAATTCCTAGGCATATCGTGAAACGTGAAAATCTTTGACTCATTCCCTGAGTCGACGGAGCCCCGCCACGCGGGGCTCCTATTTCTGGGCAGTTTGCCCTTCGGGCATCTGAAGCAACCTAACGAACCTATCCTACCTATACAGGGTGATCAATCCAAATGGGTCAGTATGGAGAAGTCAGAAACTATAAGAGATAGCGAAATCTGTTCTTAGGAACCATGGCGTCGATTTTCGATTTAATAATAATGGCATTCAATTTTTTTTTAATCTATCATACATAACCGGGATTCGAACCTGGTCAATATTCTTTATGTAATCGCGTGTAGTATTTGTTTGTATGGCAACTTTTAAACGATGCGTGGTAGGTGGGGGGTGCTCGACCAAATATCATAGAGGGCCCCGAGACAAAACAAACTACATTAAAAAAAACAAAATGGCCGACTTTTTTTTTTTAATTTTTTCAAGTTCCGAGCGCGCTGAGATTTGGCATGCGGCGAGCCTGGGGGCCCAAAATTACCATGTCAAAAAAAAATTTGGAAAAATCCAAAATGGCGGCGGACACGGGCAAAGTCAAATTTCCAAGTAGGTTAAGCGAGCCCGAAGGGCGAGCTTCAGGCCGGGTGGCCAAAGGCCGACCCCGTCGGAGGGCCGAAGGCCCGGAGCCTCCACCCTGACTCCCAAAACGCGACTCCCAATAGGAAAAGTGTTGGGTCGTGTTTAAGCTCCAACTTCCCCCTCTCGTGTGACGCTTCGGGCCTTCGGCCTTACGCGGAGCTCGGCCTTCGGCCTTCGGCCTTCGCAAGCCTTGATGCTTCGCCGTCGGGCATTCGGCCCGCCGGCTTCGCTCATCAAGACAGTTGACTTGGTAGAACGCTTGGAAGTACCGCATTCACGCAGCTCGGCCTTCGGCCTCGCGTTTTGGGAGTCGGGGTTGAGGCTCCGGGCCTTCGGCCTTCCGCCGGGGTCGGCCTTCGGTCTCCCGGCCTGAAGCTCGCCCTTCGGGCTCGCTTAACACATTCAGTGCCAGCCCGTGCTACGCGCTACGAGCGTAGCCGATAACACGGGAAAAACCGTATGTAGCGAAAAGCGCCTACGAACAGTGAACTCCCCTAGGGAGTCGCTGACAGTTAAAGTGTTAACCTACTTGGACTTTACCCGTGTCCGCCGCCATTTTGGATTTTTTCCAAAAAATTTTTTGGCATGGGGTAATCTTGGGCCGCCAGGCTCGCCGCATGCCAAATCTCAGCGCGCTCGGACCAACTTGAAAAAATTAAAAAAAAAGTCGGCCATTTTGATTTTTCTTTAATGTAGTTTGTTTTGTCTCGGGGCCCTCTATGATATTTGGTCGAGCATCCCCCACCTATCACGCATCGTTTAAAAGTTGCCATACAAACAAACAACAAGAATATTGACCAGGTTCGAATCCCGGTTATGTATGATAGTATAAAAAAAAAATTGAATGCCATTATTATTAAATCTAAAATCGAAGCCATGGTTCCTAAGAACAGATTTCGCTAACTCTCATAGTTTCTGACTTCTCCATACTGACCCATTTGGATTGATCACCCTGTATAGTATATGTATTGGTTTGATGTGACTGTCGTCAAAACATTACACAGGAACATTACGATCTGCCTGATCGTACGATCGGCCTACGACATATATATAACCTTAATAATTAAGTAGGAGATCTATCTCCTAGGCTCTAGCCTGTAACCCCAAGGAGTTCTTACTAAAATCTAGCTCTGGTTAATTTATGTGTTTGGAAGGCTGCTTCTTACATTTTTAAAGGTTTTTAAATACTATTTTTTTTTGCTATGGTGAATTACTCATGGGCGCAAAGTTGTGTTGTAGATAATGTCATGGATTTTTTATGACCGTTATCTAAACTGAATATCGTAATTAGATTCCAAAAAAAGTAAGACAATGTTGCCACTTTTAACTAGCGCGTCTTGTATTTATGTAAAAATAAGTAAATAAAAGTACTTTTTTAAATAGTAGGAGTAAAATTTCCAATAAATAAATTATCTTAGCGTGTTTATTTATAAAAAGGAATTTACTATTTTACAAACAAATTATTGCAGTGCCAACATTGTCTTACTTTTTTTGGAATCTAATTACGATTTTCAGTTTATGGATGTTTTGTTTAATTACCTCAACAGCATCATCAGGGAGGAGTGCAGTATAATGGTCATGTGTAAACTTTGGATTCTGATCATCTGCATCAAGCACCTCTACAAAGAGAGTAGTGTCATTGTGCAAGGGTGGCCGGCCTTGATCCTGGGCCCTCAAGGTCACTGTGAAGTTGCTCAGGGTCTCGTAGTCTAATGCTTGCTTGACTATCAGTACACTGTCAAGTTCATTTGCAAACCCAAAATATTCCTGCAGAATAAAGTAAAAAAAAATATGTTTACTAGAATTACCATTTATAAAAAAAACATCACATAAAATTAATAATATACATGTGCACAATTGTCTTTTCATTCATGGCACACCATTTATATAATTATTGTTTCCTTAGATATATTTTTTTACCACATTATTTTCTATCAAGCCTGGTTACACTTCTGTCATACTTTAGATTCATCCCAATTTACTATACAACAAAGTTCAAACTAAAAATAGGAGAATTTTGTATGGTGGGCCTTATGAAAGTATTAGAATGATTAAGGTTCAATTCACCTCAAATTGCAACTAGGTAAGTTGTGTGAGAATTATCTCACAATTGTATATCATTTTTTTTTAATTTAAACTAGTAATATGTAAGTAATACATAACATTTAACAGTTTGCTGGATGCAATAATTCAAATCTCATAAGCAAATGCTCAGTTCGCTTGCGCAAGTAAATTACAGTGCTTATCAATATTTCATGCATAAAAACACATAAGAACAATAAATAAACCATAAGGTAAAAATACAACAGCAAACTCGCTTAGCATAGTAATAGCTTGGTTAATAATTATCAAAGATAATGCTTATTAGGTTACGCTTGAATCATCATCATTCTAAGGCAAAATACAGTTATTGCTAGACAACAACCAATGATTTGTTATGTTATAGAATATAATATGCGGATACCTTTATAAATATCACACAAAAGGATGAATATAATTAATTCTCACTTACTAAGATACAAATAAAGAACACAAACCGAATTAGGTCCTGGCATAACTGAATAATGAATGGTAGCATGGGGCCCAGGCTGGTCAGCATCAGTGGCTCTCAGTGCAGGCAAGACCCGCGACCCCACCGCTGTCAACTCTGACAACCTCACACGGTATGGAGATCCAACCCATACTGGAGCATTGTCATTCACATCCCACACCCTCACAGATACAGGAATAATAAAACTCTGAAATATTTTAAAACAAATCAGGACAATCTCAACAGTATTATTTATGAGCAGTAACAATTCAATTTGGTGAAATTGAAAAATATTAGAGTTAGACCAACATAACTGTAGCAATTTTGATAGCACAGACTGTGATAGCGTTATTTTTAATGTCATACTTCTATGAAATAACGACATTTAAAATAACACTTGCACAGTTAGATTTTGATACCACAGACACTTCACAGTTATCTTGCTCTAACTCTTGTCTCATTTTTAATTACTTCATGGCTATGTTATGTTATGTTATGTTGAACTCTTTGAATTAAGTACTTAGGATAAAAATTCATGTGGAAAGTGATATCTTACAGGATCAGTGGTTCTTCGTCGATCACATCTCACATTAACATAAATATTTGAAGGGCCTAGTCTCTCCTCCCTGTCAAGAAAGCGTAATAGGGTCAAGTTTTTGGTGCCTGGAGCAATGCCCAATGCTGCATCTTTTTCTTGCAATTTGAGGGATATATTTCCATCATCTTCACTTGGATCGCCATTGACACTGAGAGTGCCTGAAAATGTATACACATAAAATTAACAAAAATAATATGTTTTTGAAATAGGTATTAAGTTAAAACATAGAGAGATACAAAATAAATTTCACGATGAGTATATATCAAGTTTTACTGACTGAAACTACATTTTAATGCACTGAGTGGCAAAAGAACAGTTAATAGTATTTTTTTAGAAGTCTGATAACATTTTGTTATGGACGGACGTTATGAATAATATCTTAAGTCCTCATAAGTAGGTATCATGACTAACAGACGGTAAGGCGGTATAATACATTTTGGTGAATGGGACACATACCTATAATGCTTCCAACCGGGGTATCTTCGCTGATAAAAAAGCTTTCCACCGCGCCACCATTCATTAAGTAGCAACGGCTGTCTTGAATAGCTGTAAAAATGCTTACACATAACAACCATACTTGTGATACATGATAACAGTATCTTTTTGAATACGTTCATCATCAAAGTTGGCATTGAACTAAACAAATTATACTAATAATATAATACACAATGGAAAATATTTTATTATATTTTTGTTTACGAGCAAAAAGTGAAGTAGATTATGTTTAGTAAATAGACCTTTTCCGTCAAAAGTGTCAAGAAAGAGGGCCTACCGAAAAATCGACAATTGTTATCTGCATCCCTGTCAGTCAAATATGCAAGAGCGATAGAGAGGCAAATAACGATTTTCGATTTTTCGATGTTGGCGGTAGGCCCCAAAGGCTTCTTAAGGGCTCTATAGATGCAACATTTTTTTCGATTTATCAACGGCAACTTGTTTGGCAGATTTTATCTCATTCTAACTATATTTCCATCTCAATTTGTTGTTATAAATTGCAACCGTCTGTAGAGCCGTAAAGCCCATTAACCCTTCGTAAGGTCACGGTGCGGTGCGGTAGTCTGTTACGGCTTTTACACTAGGTGCACTGGCAGCTGGCACGGTGCACGGTGCGACGAGGCTAGTTTTCCATTTCATTTCAAGCAAGTTTCAAGCACAAGAAATAAAGAACATTAAGGCCCAGTAAATAGAAGTATAGATGGTCAAGCAAATCTTGTCAGTAGAAAAAAGCGCGAAATTCAAATTTTCTATGAGGCGATATCCCTTCGCGCCTACATTTTTCAAACTTGCCGCCTTTTTCTACTGACAAGATCTGCTTGACCAAGTTATAGTTTTGGTAGTTCGTGTTCTTCTCTCACTCTCACTGAGCGTAAGCGTGAGCGAAATGAAAGTGCGTGCCCCGGGAGCGCGGATATGTATCATGTTTTTTAATTTTGATTTTTTGTACCTATGTTTAAATAAAAAAAAGTAAGCTTTTGTACGTAATTTGTTACCTTTTTGTTACAAAGGCTGTAGTTAGATAATATATTTAAGGGAATATTTTAACATCTGCCCTTGAGCTATTTAGACTTGATTTGTTTATATAGCCGGTCAAACAAGTTTGTTAGTAGAAATGAGCGGCAAATTTAAAAAATGTAGGCGTGAAGGGTTATAGTCCCAAAAAAAATGAATTTCGCGCCTTTTTCTACTGACATAGATGTTTGACTGGCTTTTAACATAATCAACTTTTAATTCCGTATATTATATTTGGCTACAAGAAGAACACTTAATTTATACAATGATATAATCAGTTTCAACATTGCAAGGGATTTTCTATAGACTGCTAAAAGTGCCCAAAGCTCCCCATGGGTCGCGACGTTAGGGCACCATGGTAAATTACTACAAAAGTAAGTACTTAACTATACTGCGTAACTTTCTCGGGTAAGGGTTGTAACGTAAGTGTCTAATTAAGATTACCCACTTTACACGCGTACTGCCCCAATGCAGTATATATACATACTCCCTTCGCTAAACGACACGAAATTCACGAAGCTTTTTGCTATAATACTATAAGTAATTAGGTACCTACGGATTTCAATCAAATAATCAATCATGACTCATGAAAATCGGAATAATACTGTGTAATAAGTTCGATGTCGTCAATAAGTTTAATAGCATGGTAATGAGGACGCTGACTCGCCATTAGTACAAGTCCGGCACTTATCTATCCAGGCCAGGACAAGGGGTGGTGGGCGCGAGGCTATTTCCTCTTTCCTACGTTGGCACGGGAAATGGAACGTTGTCCGCTTTGTTTGGAGTTGCGTTTCAACTTTTTTTTAGGGTTCCGTACCCAAAGGGTAAAACGGGACCCTATTACTAAGACTTCGCTGTCCGTCCGTCCGTCCGTCCGTCCGTCCGTCCGTCCGTCCGTCCGTCTGTCACCAGGCTGTATCTCACGAACCGTGATAGCTAGACAGTTGAAATTTTCACAGATGATGTATTTCTGTTGCCGCTATAACAACAAATACTAAAAACAGAATAAAATAAAGATTTAAATGGGGCTCCCATACAACAAACGTGATTTTTGACCAAAGTTAAGCAACGTCGGGAGTGGTCAGTACTTGGATGGGTGACCGTTTTTTTTTTGCTTTTTTTTTTGTTTTTTTTTTTATATGGTACGGAACCCTTCGTGCGCGAGTCCGACTCGCACTTGCCCGATTGTTTTTATTGTTACCCCATGGGAACAGTTAAAAATTGTGGCGGAGCGTAGATTGCCGTTAAGCCTGATTTGTTTTATTAACGTTTGCTAACCGCGGCATGTTACATAATATACCTAGTTGTATGTGTTAAATATGTCTACAGGTTAGGTTAGATGCAAGAAATTTCAACAACAAGATTAATATTCTCTTTCATAAATTTTGTATGGGAGATCGATCTTTTGCACCTACACTTGTAAATAAATAGGTATGCCGATTTTTTCTACCGACAAAATGACAAGCTATTGCTCAGATTATCAGAAACATACTGCAGCAAAGAAGAAGATTAAAAAAAAGTAAGATACCTACAAAAACTTTGCTGCCAAACCTAATAATGACCCATAATGTCTTCGCTTCGCTGATTACACTTTCTATTATTTGCATTCTAATCTATTGCCAAATAAGATTAAGATCGCCATAAATTATGCGGCTAACTTAGATAATAGGGACTGTGATAGGCAAACAGCTAGGTGCAAAATTGAAAGATTTCTCACTACGATACTTACTTATCTAAACCTTTCAAAAGAGGTAAGAAATTATATTTGCGGCGAATTATTCCCCGTAAACAATCAAGCTATAAGTACGCGAATATTTTTGAGAGTAGCAAATTTAATATTAAGTATTATTTATTTATTCAACTGATATTAGCATGAACTCAATTTTGCCGACCTCTTTCACGGGCTATTAATTGCACTAAAAACATTAAACTATCATGGATATGTACAGTATGTAATAACGAGTGTGCGATTTTGATAATAAGTGCAAGAGCACATTGGGAACTTAAATAAATGCCAAAACGTGCACGAAGTTAACTTGATGCGAAAGGCGTCTATAGTAGAACCACCGTAATCCGGACGGACCCGACGACGCGGGGGGCAGCAGATTTTCGGGGGTCCGAATTAACGAGGCTCTGCTATATTAGAAATCGTGGAACTCTCGTAAAATTAACTTTAGCAGTGCGCGTTAAAATACTATGTATCTACATACATATTCCAATCATATAAACCCTTAAGATGATGTAGGTTTATCTCGGTGCAGAAGTCGCTACCTAACCTAATTTAATTAAAATTTTTATCCTCAAACCTTGAAACTACCTACTACGCTACTATAGGTACTGTATCATGGTACAGTTTTATGATATAAACTAATGTGGCTAATAAGCAACTAACTAAAGGCGAGTATAAAAGTGCACTGACAATAATTTGAGGGCCGGATTAAGACATATATGTATAAGCCTTTAGGCAATGACGGTATCCTAATAAAAGTTGGTACTACTTATTTTAAGCAGGTCTGTAATTGCGTACATTGTCTCTATGGATAATCCGGCCCTTATATGACGGGCGGACTCACCCCGGGACTTGATAGAGAGCGCTATGGCGGCGACGGTGGCCGGCCGGGCTGGTGTCACCGCCCGAGACGCGCGAGCTTGCTCTGGATACCATAAACTAATGAGTTCTTTGCTATAATGACGATTGCTTTTTTATGTCCAAATTGTAGAATGTACCTGATAAACAAGCCCTAAATGTGTACCAAATTTCATCTTAATTATTCCAGTAGTTTCGGAGAAAATAGGCCGTGATAGTCGGACAGACAGACAGACGCACGATTGATCCTATAAGGGTTCCGTTTTTTCCTTTTGAGGTACGGAACTAAAAAACTAAATTAAATTATATTTTTTATATTCCATACTATTCCATAGCATATTTACGGCAGGTGCGCAGAGACAAGTGGAGCACCGGAAGACGGACTCGCAATAAATCCCCCTCGCTACTTCCGGCGCATTTGAAATTCAATATGGCGTCGGTTTCGTTAACCATATAGTTACTGATGTGGATCGGGTTATTCACTAAGTATTACTTATACTTTCTTTTACTATTTCCTACTTATCTTCAGATATTTATTCCAATAATAACTTCATAGTAAAAGTAGGTAAGGTAATCGACGGTAATAATAATAATTGAAGGTAACGTGTTTTGGAAACCTCTAAGGGTCGGTTGCACCAAACAGTTTACTATTGAGTGACGTTAATCTGTGGTTGGTGCTCCGGCCCTAATAAGGTCTTTATAATATTTATCATCATCAAATTAATGAACATATGTCCGAAAATAACAATACGGGTAACCTACATCTGTTTAATGAATATAATTATATGTATCTTCAATTTAAAATACGTATAGTCACGTATTTATTTTTCTTTTATTGGAAGGGTATTATGGTGTTGTTGTGTAATACCATGAATACCATGATGTCCATAATGTCCATGGAAATGGAAGAAGGGTGCCAAATTGAATTTTGCCATCTTCTCGAGAAATCGCAACACTTATATAAGTAGTTAACACTAGCAGTACAGTATAGTTCAATTAATGTACATTCTTAATCATGTACAATAATAATTCAGCGAACTAGTGCCACAAGACACATTTTCTAGCTGTGTTTTTTGTATGTAATGATCTAATTATAATCCAAGTAACTGCAACGAAGTTCATAAAATCAATTTGCTGGAAGAAATGATAGTCATTTCCGATTTCATTAGCTGATGTAAAGACAATCAAGATTGTTGTTATTAACTGAAGTAGTTGGTCATGTTACGCCTAACTGTGTACCTACACTTACGTTCATGCATTTACCCATTAAAATATTTTTATATAATTTTAATGTCCTTATTATACGACTGGTGCTAAAATTATAGTGCTGTCTAATCAATTACACTTATTGTTAACCATATAGGTGAAAGTGAACTGATCGTGATCAGTGATAACTGATAAGTAGGTAATCATATACTTACCTAATTAATAATGTGTAAGTGCTGTCATCGTCATAATATGGTTAGGTGAGTATTTCTACTAAAACTATGACTAAAGGTTAATAGTTAGATGATTCATATTACAAAGAGTTGAGTGCGGTTTTCTGTGAACTGTAAGGCAAGACGTAGTAGCAAGTGTCGACAGGCCGGCGAGGGGGTCCGCAGGTCGGAGCCGCCATGCGTGCTTCCGGTCACAGCTCACCTCACCTCGCTCTCCGCGCGTGGCTCAGGCTAAACCATTAGCATTACTCTAACTAATAAATAATAAGTATCTACTCTACGATACTAAAACGCACTACTTGAATAAATATTTATTAACAATAATTTAAAAAATACAAATTTCGCTAAGTTTTGCCAATTTTACCATGTACCTTTAGTTTTAGATAAAAGGAAAGAGAGGCAGGGGCAGACCAAGACGTAGCTATGTAGACCAAATAAAAGAAAAAACTGGTGTCGAGTCGTATCAAGAGGTCAAGGATATGGCATATGAGAGGGAGAAATGGAAAATGCTCCACCGACAAGAGGATACCTCTTAACAATTTAAGAAGAACCTTTAGCCTGTAGGTACCTATCTACAATTGTATAAACCGCTCGACAAATGCTAAACTGAAATAGAAACTTGTTTGCACGTAATTAAAAATAATATTTCCTATTACTAATAATGAGCTAGCGCATAATTATAATTTCCGGTTAAGTAGTAGTAAAATGGAATTGACGATCGTTTGCTGTGTTATAACTATTGACAACCAGTTAACAACATTGGTTAACAACGCAAAAGTTAAATCTTCTCTTCTTAGTAAAAACGTACAACGCGCTGCGAAGGTACTCCGCGTGTACTCCCCTAAGCTTGTACATGATACTTGTACAAATTAAATTCGAGTTTTGAACTCATATAGAAATAAAAGAAAGCTAGTTGTTTGACTAACTATTATGTTATTTATTAATTTGCTATTTTATAGTTATAGCTAAATTAATTTAGTTGTAGTTTTAGATTTAATAAATATTGCGTGCTTGACCTCGGCAGATTGTGATGGACTTTTTGTATATGCTAATACCTTTTGTACTCACTTTCATGCAATAAAAAAAAATTACCACCCATTAGGTAGGTCTTTGTCAATATCTCTTCATTATTTTTAGAAATATACCTACTATATAAAAGTATTACTATCCCTTCTTCTTCAGTCGGGTACAAAGAATGATTGAATGAAAACAAAGCTTTATCCATGCAGTATTACAAAATTGTTTCTGCTCTATATAGCGGAGGAGCAATTAATGTCAACAATGAGCCGTGACTTCGCTACAGATAGTTTTGAATTTGATTACACTTTCCGTACATAATCGTTTTGGACCGTATCATCTTCACGGAGAGAGTGTGACCGACCAAATCAAATAATTAATTCGATCTCATCAAAAGATAATGTCACTATTGACAAATAAATTCGATATGATTGCGCGAATCATTCTACAAAGCTGAAATTAAAATATATTTGGTATTGTAACTTGTAACTAGGTAGATGATGATGTTGAATTGTCGAGTGTCCATAAAACGTACAAATGCTGTCATATACCTAAGGTTTATATTCGCGCAGTAGGAAAAAGGAAACCTCGGCACATAAACACACTTGTATGTATAGGTACGAAAATTAATAGCATTTAGCAAACAATGTATTTCCGACACTGATTACAATGCAATCTACACATCAACCTCAGGTAGGTACCTCAATCCTACATATATTATAGGACTACCGGCCTACGATCCAATGTATAGCTCTATGGGTAATTAAGACTACCTTTTCAGTAACCACTGAGGTTGGTTAGGTATCGAGCGAAGCAGAGAGTGGATATATAGAAATCGACATGCCAGCCAATTGAACCACGAGCGTAGCGAGTGGTTCGAAAAGTGGAATCTTGACCGTTGCGAGGGTTTCTCGAGGGTTAAACAAATTTTGCCACCGAGTGAAACACAAAGTTTTTCAACACACCAACACAAGGAAAATACTAACTGTAAAATATCAAACAAAATCAAAGCAAGTCGATTCAAAATAAATAATAAATAAATAAATATTACAGGACAATTTTACACAGATCGACCTAGTCTCACAGTAAGCTCAATAAGGCTTGTGTTGCGGGTACTAGACGACGATACATATAATACATAGGTATATATGATACTTATATACATAGAAAACATCCATAACTCAGGTACAAATATTTGTGATAAACACACAAATAAATGCCCTTACCAGGATTCGAACCCGGGACCTCCTGCTTCGTAAGCAGGGTCACTACCGACTAGGCTAGGAGACCGTTAAAATATATTTCATAGAGGTTAGCGTGTTTGGCATCTGTTACTTTCAGTTGAAAGATATTTATAAATATCTCATTCTATTAATGGTAAAATTCTCGGTAGTTAATAATTAGCACGGTAGCAGTAACAAGACAGTTATTTGGTGTTAGGAGTAAGTATTTAAATGGAAGGAAGTGACGACCCTGTCGGTGTTCGCAACAATGGGCAGCCCACGCAACAGTTTCCAATCGCAGGCAAGACTCGATAAGGCGAATCAGTTGAGGTTTCTCCATAGTTACGAACCTCTGCTGAGGGTTCGACTCGCCTGTGCTTGGCAAGCAATAGTAAGCCTCGGCCAGATGGAGCGTAGTCTACAATGCTTGGTGGCCACTGTCACTGCCATGACAGTACGACACTGTCGCGTGAAAACGGAATTTCATTTTTTTTTCTCTCAAATGATCATGTATTTCTTTACCCGTCTGTCCAAGAAGAGAGATTTCGAGTCACCCTTATTACGGGATAGTTGGTTTAGACTGCCTATTTTAGACGCATTGTGTGTGGTGCACATGTCATTAGTTTCACGGAAATAATTATATTGTAATAACATTTCTACATAAACTTAAAATTATGTCAACTTCAAGTGGAAACGATGGGAAGAAAATTAATAAATTTGTTACTACATGCAACTGCCGGTGCGCTATGCAAATGACATGGCGTGTTGAACTAGAACCACTCCGCCTGTACTCGTACTGCCCACCGGCCACGTACCTACCCATTAATGAACCGCCACTCCAGTACTTGCACTTTACCATGCAATATAGGTCGTCGACCCAAACAATTACATGCTTAATTGTACTCTTCCCGCTGGTTATGTTTACGCGTACGTCTAAAGTTGGATACCGTAGTATACGTTTAGTATTATAGGTAGTAAAGTATATAATACTGTCACATACTGTGTTAGTGACGTACTTGTACCTAGATACATAACAACTATTCTGATGCTATAGCATTTGTTGTCCTACTATGTACGTCAAGGTATTATTATTTCAGCTACTTATCTGTAAAATCTAAGTGATATTTTCGGAGGACAGACAAGATTTTATGTGGGTAAATGTGTGAGTAATAATATCCCTAATTTCTGTTAGGAAGGTTCAAAGCCTTTGACTGCTGCCTCAGTAATTTTTATTGCCAATATGCGAAACAAAAAAAGCTCTTGTAGTCCCGTCCTTCTACTAATTTACCTATATAATTAGTAACTATATTGTTTCTGCCCGCAGCTTCGACTGCTTGAAATGATGATGATGATTGACAAAAACTACCCTGTCTCTACTCGCGCCCAATTCCACACAAATTCCATCAAAATCGGTTTAGTGGTTTAAACGTGAAGAGGTAATATATAGACACACAGAATTACTTTATCATTTATAATATTACTAGCGACCCGCCCGACTTCGCACGGGTTAACAAATTATAGTTACACCTAAACCTTCCTCAAGAATCACTCTATTTATAGGTGAAAACCGCATGAAAATCTGGTCAATAGTTTTTGAGTTTATTGCGAACATATACAACACACACAAACAGACAGACGCGGTGGGGGACTTTGTTTTATAAGGTGTAGTGAAGTAGAGATAGTAGGGATTCTACTAACACATGACCACACATGACTAACGGCATTTCTAGCACACAATTTACATTGTGCTTTTAATTATGTAATTTCTTAAGAATTATAAATGACACATAAATAAATAGGTACCTATAGGTATGTGCTTATTTTTATTGTTTGAAATAATAATAAGTATGTATTTGGAGAATATATAGGTACTTTCCTAATAGTTTTTCATATTAAATAAGTAAGTACTTAGGTAGAGGGTATAAATTGTTTTCCAAATTTCGTGCACAAATATTCCTAATACTTTCTATGAAACAAAGGCTGTAACGTTTTGCATATTTCAACTACTTAGAGCCTTTTTGGACTGTTGAATATGCCTCTCTACTCTACGTCAGACTGGTAACTGAGGGGCTACCGCGAAAACCGAATTTCGCCAATTGCGGGGATCTTTCTCTTTTACTCCAATGAAGGCGTAATAAGAGTGACAGAGAAAAATGCCCGCAATTTGCGAACTTCGATTTTCGCGGTTATAGCCCTGGTGTTTGCTAGTGAGACTGGGTTTGGCGTGCGCTCAGCTCTTGACCGGTCAGAAAATACTCCGCATGAATCTGACTATAATGTAGTTAAATTGTGCACGCGAACCAATTCTATTGATTAATAAAACACACTCAAGCACGCGAACCAATACTATCGATTAATGAAACACAGAAAAGTGAACAATTCGATTACACGCTCTATTAACCATGTACTTTACTAATTACTTTAGTGTTCAAATTATTTTTTATTTATGCAATCGCTCTTGTTCTAAATGGGTTTTTATTGTTGTTTGTGTGTGACAAACATATGTGTATGTATCAGTCTAAGGGGTACTAACACTACTAACTAGTGGTAACAAGCTGGGTGGGACTCGAGAGAATGACGAAAGGTAATGGTTATACCGTATCGCTATTACAAGTGCTACAACTATATTAAATATATTAAAAACGGGTCACTCACGACCCGTCGACGATATGTCTGTGTCTCACGGAAGCTTGTGTTTTGTATGCTGCGATGTCACATACGAGCTGTCTAATTCAGAATTACGACTATCATATATTATACTACTCTTAGATTACGACTGTTTTCGACATACCTATAGTTTACACAGTCGCATTGTGGTTTGTTATCTTGCTTTACCTATTAACAGTTCGGCTGTGACATCTCTACTTACAAATCACAATGTTAGCCACATTATGGCAACCCCATGATTCCTTCTCTCCTTTTTTCGAGTCAAATATTTAAGAGCGGTTAACCCTCAAATAAAATAAATTGTATTTAGAAGAAATCGACCTACCTAGTCCCATGGGAAGTTAAAAAAGGCTCGTGTTTCGTCATGGACTGGCCTTACGGGCACTAAAAATGGTACTAGTTTAGCGGTGTGACTCACGAATTCCAGCCAATCGTGCAGTCTAACGCAACTAGTTGCGACCAATAGCGCGCGTGATGCGAACTCATCAACCAATCGCGCGCGTGATGCGAACTCATCAACCAATCGCGTTGTACCGGTGTCACACCGCTATACCTACTGGCCCCTGTCATGCCTCATTATTATTGTCCGTAAAGCCACTCCCAGATCTATCTAGGGAGATATCTATAGGTATGTCAATGTGATTGGTACTATACGTATAGTATACCTGCTGAAACAGATAATTATTTAAAAGAAGAAAATCTATAACTCGCGTAACCAAATATCATGACCATCATCTTTGCCAGTGTTGGGCATTCAAGAATAAAATCATTATTTGAATAAGAATTCGTAGGAATAAAATCATCTCGATTTTATTCCCGTCAAAAATATTCAAATAATTTTGGTCGGGAATAATTCGTATGAGAAAAAATTGAATGAGAATAACTTATTCTTAATCAAATAAATATAATCATGATTTTTAATCGAAATAATATTCCACGAATAAAAATGTAGTCCGGGTACCGTATAGGTACTAATTACGTATAGTTAGGTAGATGTAATAGTAGTTAGTCTCTTGTCTAATTTATACCTATTTTATGGAATAAAATCTTACAAATTGACTGTCGCATAACGCATAGTTTCAGTAACCGTATTATTTTTAATTTACTAACCAAATCATTAGGTTAAATTTAGCTGGTCTAAGCGCTTTGTCTCTATCACTCTTACATATTAGTGCGAAAGAGAGACGGAGGTAGCGTTCCGTTGACGTAGCGCAAACGATTGGCATATCGGCTACGAACCCAAGGTGCCTAGCCAAGATGACAATTTTTGTTTTTATTTTAATAACCAAATCATTAGGTAAATTTAGTTGTTCTGGAGGCCTAGCCAATAGGCCAATCGCTTGCGCTCCAACAACGAAGCGCTTTCTGTCTCTATCACTCTTACATATTAGTGCGATAGAGAGACAAAGATAGCGTTTCGTTGTCGTAGCGCAAACGTTTGGCATGTTGGCTACGCTCTCAATGTGCCTAGCCAAGATGCCAATTTTTGTTTTTATTTTAATAACCGAATCATTAGGTAAATTTAGCTGTTCTGGGGGCCTAGCCAACATGCCAATCGCTTGCGCTCCAACAACGAAGCGCTTTCTGTCTCACTGTATCACTCTTACATATTAGTGCGATAGAGAGACAAAGATAGCGTTTCGATGTCGTAGCGCAAACGTTTGGCGTGTTGGCTACGCTCCCAATGTGCCTAGCCAAGACGCCAATTTTTGTTTTTATTTTTATAACCAAATCATTAGGTAAATTTAGCTGTTCTGGGGGCCTAGCCAACATGCCAATCGCTTGGGCTCCAACAACGAAGCGCTTTCTTTCTCTATCACTCTTACATATTAGTGCGATAGAGAGACAAAGATAGCGTTTCATTGTCGTAGCGCGAACGTTTGGCATGTTGGCTACGCTCCCAATGTGCCTAGCCAAGATGCCAATTTTTGTTTTTATTTTAATAACCAAATCATTAGGTAAATTTAGCTGTTCTGGGGGCCTAGCCAACATGCCAATCGCTTGCGCTCCAACAACAAAGCGCTTATTTATTAGTGCGATAGAGAGACAGAGAGAGCGCTTCGTTGTCGGAGCGCAAACGATTGGCATAATGACTAGGCCCCCAGAACAGTTAAATTGTAACCAAAGATTTGGTTATTAAATTAAAAACAAAAATTGTCATCTTGGCTAGGCACATTGGGAGCGTAATATCCAACATGCCAAACGTTTGCGCTACGACAACGAAACGCTATCTTTGTCTCTCTATCGCACTAATATGTAAGAGTGATAGAGACAGAAAGCGCTTCGTTGTTGGAGCGCAAGCGATTGGCATGTTGGCTAGGCCCCCAGAACAGCTAAATTTACCTAATGATTCGGTTATTAAAATAAAAACAAAAATTGGCATCTTGGCTAGGCACATTGGGAGCGTAGCCAACATGCCAAACGTTTGCGCTACGACAACGAAACGCTATCTGTCTCTCTATCGCACTAATATGTAAGAGTGATAGAGATAGACTATGCGCAACTCTACGGAGGGTCAACGTTTGGTATGTTGGCTAAGCACCCTGATCGGATGATAGAACTAGATAGTGTATAGCGGAACTCTTCAATGTGTACTATACCTAAACTATAGTAACAAATATCAAATCAATCCGACTTTTAAATAGAAGGGTGAAAATCAACTTATAACCGAATGTACTACAAAATTTAACTTAATTCTAAATAACATTTTAATTGAATAAAACCTTAGTTAGAATAGGCCCACTTCTAGAATAATTATTCTGTTTTTTATTCCGCATTTAAAATAAGAGTCACATGATTTATTCACCTTAATTTTATTCTAAAATAACTAGTGCAAGAATAATTCTAATTCAAATCGATTTGAATAAGAATAAAATTTCTGTTTTTATTCTTATTCTTATTCAAGTTAATTTTTGCCCAACTCTGATCTTTGCAGCTAGATTTAGATCTCATCACATCCGATAAGTAATTTAAACAATGAAATCATAAACAAGAACACATTAATTTCCTAGGGTAACTTGTTTCCAAAACTATTACATTATTTCATAAATGTTATTTTAAGTACGTACTAACAATACTATGGACCTTGTTGTCTGAAAATAAACGCATTTTATTTTTATTTTATTATTATTTATTTATTATAAATTAGGTAAGTATACCTATAAGATATATATTCGAAACTTTACTAACTACTTCGCCGTCCACCACCTGTTACTTATTTATTGTGCGATTGGTTTAGAATTTGATGTAAGACTAATAGCCATTGACCTAATTAAACAAAGCTCTGCTAATGCAGCCTACTTGCCCCTAATATCACTTTTGTACGAGTAGCTAAGTACTTTCTTTAGCATAATAATCTGTTCAGTAAACCTATATCTGATTAAGTCTTTAATGATTGTGTCGATACCTGTAAAATAATTACTAACAATATTTCATAGAAGTTAGCTTATCCCGTTTATACCATATAAGTTTAAATATATCTAACTAAGCACTATAATTCAACCCTTATATTTACAATCTCATAACTACTGAAATGCAATGAGGTACAAGAGAGACATAGATACCTTGAGCATGAGTTGATATGGGCGCGGCCAGTATCAGCAGCCCCAGACCCAGCGCTGCGGCGGCCATTCTGCCGCTACCGCTTCAGACGCATGCCGATGATCGGAGCTGCCTTACTTCGTAACCGTCCTAGAACAAATAACAATATCATTATAACCAGAATCCAACGGTTGAATAGACCGTAAACCAAAGGTAACGCACAGAGCGGCATTCGGAGGTTCTTAGTCACGAAACCCGCATTTGGGAACATTAAGGATTAAGGAAGTTCTACGGTCTTAAGGATGACTCACGTTATACCGGGCCGTGTCCGGGCCGGAGCTTCCGGCGCTTACTTTTCTATGACATGACAGGCGATCACGTGATGCTTTCCATAGAAAACGATGCGCCGGAAGCTCCGGCCCGGACACGGCCCGGTGTAACGTGAGTCATCCTTTATTCGAGAAAACACAATTTTATAGATTACAATTTAGAGTTTAACTGTCACAAATGGATGTATTTGTTCGTATAGTTTTAATACTTCTACCTATACACACATATAGTGTGCTCACGAGGAACCCGGAGGATTTTAACATTGCATATTAGGTATTACATTTTTTCCTTCTTTTGGCCTCAGAAATGCGTGGTTACATTTTTCGGGTTCCCCGTGAGCACTTTGTGAAAGAACACAGTGAAAACTTCTAGATAGTAATCTTATATCCAAAAGTAATCACGCACAATTTTTGTTCATGTACCTAGTAGTACCTACGTAATTCATGATACGTTTCACCGAATAGAGAGCGTGAATTATTAGTCGAAATTGGAAGATTAACATGCCGTGAGAATAGTTCCTTAGATGCATGAGAGGTCACCGGATCACCGGTCATTTTGAGCACCGACGAAAAGGTTGCGTGATGCGATGCATGACAACGACGGCTCGAGTTGCAAAAATCGAGATCAAATCGAAAATACGAATCCCGTACACATCAAATAGTGAGGTGAATGTACTGTGTACTGTGGGTGTTCACCTATACTACACCACAACAGCCGTTGGTCTAAGTCATACATATAGCACCGGGCTGTATTTAGAAAGCGGAAAAAACATCAAAATCGCTGCAACCATCGCAGGCTGATTTCGCTTTCTTGCGCTGCGAATCAAGATTCATTTACATGTAGGTATTAAACCATTCGAAGCATTGTTTCCAAAAACTCTTTACGTTACTGCCATTGCGACAGAGTAATTTGCGTGATTGAATTTGGTTCCTAAGAATTTCTGGTATTTTATTTTATTATAATTAATACTCTATGTAAGTACGGTACTTAGGTACTTACCTGATACACAATGCACCCAATGATTTGACTGCTGAAGAAAATCGGAACTGATAGTGCCAAACCAAAGTTGGTACCTATTTACTTACAGTTATGATTGAAAAAAGTAGGCAAGTATTTTCGTCACGTTGGTGTGTTGAAAATTTTGGTGTTTCACTCGAGCCGAGAGGTAAGTTTGTTTAACCCTCGTGCCTTGAAACCCTCGCAACGCTCAAGATTCTACTTCTCGAACAATATTGGAATCTAAGTTTTATGAATAAATATAGCAGCATTAAATAGTACCGGAAAGGACCTAAGCTTACAAGAGGCGTAGTAGAGTCGGGAACGGATTCAACGGATAGAGGAAATAAAACCTGCCCTTACAATTTGACGCACATGACTGCACTACAGAGCGCGATCAGGTAACGTTGAGGGGCGTCACGGATGCTAAGTTTTCAACTACCTACCTACCTATACCATTGCGTAAATACAATCCTACGACAAGTTTAACTTTTATCCTACCCAAGTCCTCTCCTCAGTACACATTTAAATGCTGTATCCTGTATCCTTTCTTCTATACATCTAAGAACGTAGCACAAATTTGAAACTATGGCTATTTCAAGCGCCCAGTTGTAGTGAACAATTGCCTCAATTGGCAGTATTTAACCGTATTGAAGGATTTTTTTATTTGACCAGATCAGATCATACTCACTAAAGATTCAGGTTCATGTATAATATATGGGATATGCTAATAGTAGTACGGGCAATAACAATAAGTAGGTACCTAAGCTAATTTTAATGAGATCGACTTTAGCACGTGCGATGTAAATAATATCGGGCAAGGGTTTTGTAAATACACTAATTAACAGACTAAAAAGTGGGTAATAAACCTAACAGTATTGAATGAGAATTTTAACGAACTAAGTTAATTACTTAAACAAAAGGAATTTGTAATAGGTAAACCTGCAAAAGTATTTTTGCCTAGTTGCGTTATAGTGTTGAAGGTACCTACTCATATAACGTGTCAAAACAATTTGCACTTACGCGGTTAATCACACCGATGCGAATTCGCACGTCGCTTACCTAAGCGACATGCGAATTCGCTGCGCTGTAATTCCTTCTAGTTACTAGCTTACCAAGTTGTTGCCAGTGGTGAACAACTGAGATTTATTTTCTCACCTTTACCACCGGGAACAACTGAGAAAAAATTCCCACTAATTACCACCATAGTGATCTAGGAATACTCCATGGCGTTGTGCTTTGTTCGTGCTCTACGAGCACCAAAGAGTAAAGTAAGTAGAGGTTTATTAGGACACTTTAAATTTTGCGATATCATCATAAATTTGACGGAAGCTTTTTTTAAAAGAAGAATAAAAGAGTCTTTAACCAGCTATTAGCCGGGGGTCAAAAATAAGGTTATAGATTATTGTTTTACTTTCTGTCTTTACATTTAACACAATTTAGATAAAACACTATATTTTTTTATTTTTTTAGTCTTCATCAGCGAGAGAAGATGCACAAGTTACTTTAAAAATCGGCCAAGTGCGAGTCGGACTTGCGCACGAATGGTTCCGTAACATTACGCAAAAAACGGCAAAAAAATCACGTTTGTTGTATGGGAGCCCCAGTAAAATATATATTTTATTTTGTTTTTAGTATTTGTTGTTATATTAGCGGCAACAGAAATACATCATAGTCTGTGAAAATTTTAACTGTATTACGGTTCATGAGTTATAGCCTGGTGACAGACAGAAGGACGGACAGAGAGACGGACAGCGGAGTCTTAGTAATAGGGTCCCGATTTTACCCTTTGGGTATAGAACCCTAAAAATATGTAAGTTTACCTATAATATGTAGGTAGTTACCTATATTTGAAAAGTTCTTTCCATTTATCGATTTCAGATTATCCTGAATATTTCTACCAAACTAGTCTGGGTGTCTGGCGACCTACGAGCTGGCGCATTTTTTGCACAAAAACTCAGCCTCACTGTGCAGAGGGGGAACACGGCCAGCGTTCTGGGAACAATGCCTCAGGCTAATTTAAGGCTAGATTTATGATTTATTTATTTTGTTATTTAATTCCTGAATATTTTCAAAAACTGTTCTCCGTAAAAAAAGCTGTTCGCAAGAAATGTGTCATAAGTAGGTAGGTTCATTCAAGTAAGTATACTTACATCGACAACGTCATCCGGCAAAGTACCTACAGGATTATTGCACGATTATTGTTTGTAGTAGGTAAAGCTCACCGTCTTTACAATAGGTATGATCCTTTGGTACTAATGTAATGCCTACATGTTTAGAGAGACATTGTTAGAACGTTAAATTGAGAGACAAAAGCAGTTGCTCATTCGCTTCCATCACTTAGGCATGATGTATTGGCGCGTGCCTAACTGGGTCTCCCCGTTGGCTCGTCATGGTGTGCCGACTTTTTATACGCTACGGGACCGCGGCCACGACCATCGCACTAAACGCACCAAGTACTATGCAGTCAACATCTATATCATACGTAACACACGAAAGACGATGTTTCTTCCATTGTAGTTTTAAATAAGTCTGCAGGTATGGCCTGGAAAATGAGACAAGAGAAAACTGTTACCCCCATAAGTACAATCGGGGACATTCCCGGTGAACCACTTCAGAATTTTTTTACCTCGAGCCATACGAGCGAGTTAAACTCCGCCTCCCATAGAGATAGATAACTAATTACGATGCATTTAGGATTCTTTATCTTAATAATGAAAAGAATAAAAACGGGTACTTAATGAGACAAACAATAGGTAGTAAGGACAGTTTTTTAGTTGTGTTGTTTAGGTTAGGCTAAGCTTCGCCTCCCCATAAAGATAACCTATTATGATGCATTTTGGATTCCTTTTCTTAAGGCTTCGTCACACAGGCGCGTTTACCGGGCGGGACGTGAGCGGGGCGCGCCGCTTTTACATATAAAACGGTCACGCCCCGCCCGGAAAACGCGACTGTGTGACGGAACCTTTAATTTGCAAATCCCCCGCCGCGTCTGTCTGTTGTGTTTGTATTATTGTTCGCGATAAACTCAAACACTACTGAACGGATTTTCATGCGGTTTTCACCTGTCAATAGAGTGATTCTTGAGGAATGTTTAGGTGTATAATTTGTTAAGAGCCAACGGGAGTGGTCATTTCTCCATACAAACGTACTCCTCGTTTTCCTCCGTGGTTTTTGAAGCTAGAGCAATGATTTTTTCAACACAGATTAATATTGTCAATTTCTGTGTCGGACCGTTTTGCTTTTTTTGATATTTATGTTTTTTAAGGCGCTAGAGCCCTTCAAAAATGGCCAAAATGGCCTAATTGACTATGCCGCAATGAGAGGCGTGGCATATCAATAAGCCAAAAAAGCAAAACGGTCCGACACAGATAATTTCTTAATCATTTAGATTTCCAAATTTGGTTACGATTGGTTAAGTTTTGGAGGAGGAAACAGAGGAGTACGAAACCTCGATTTTTGAGATTTTTACGCAGGATTTTTCGCCTTGTCCTTATCGCACTACTTTTAGGTGCCGCTTCCGTTAGCGAGACGGGTATATTTACCTAAAATATTTAAAACTCAGCTCCTGTTTCGTCTTAACCCGTGCGATGCCGGGGCGCGTCACTAGTTTGATATAAGGTTCCGCTTGATACCGTACGCGTTCTTAAGAAAAAGGGTTTTGGCAGACGGACAAGAATGTGATTAAATAAGGGTTTCGTTTTGCCGACTAAGGTACAGTCACCTGCAATAATATGTTACGCTTCGAAGGCCGCACAAATATGTAACACGCTCTTATGGCTCTACACTACAAATAAGATCGTGTCATTTTATACATATGTGTACCTACTTGATTTGGGTGTCCCACCCAAGACAGTAATTTTTCGACTTTTAAATTTATTCTAAGCTTAATTAAGGGCTTAATTGTTTTAGAAAGAAAAAACCATATCCAAGTTTTATAATCTGGAGAGACCTTTAGTGATCTATCCTGTCTGCCTTTTCAACTCTGTGAAAATATGCAACTACTTATTAATCACGAGAACACGAGCATTCGCTTGAGCTTCTAAGAGCAATGCACTTAATTTAAGAAAATTCTAAGAGCACTTGTAGTCTTGTACGAGTAGGTATTCTGTCAAATACTATAGGTAACATTGTTATTTAACTGTTAGTTGCTAGACTTCAACTTCACTTCAGTCACACCATTTAATAAACACATTACCCTCCTTTGCGTCGCGCAGTCGAGTAAAAAAGATGTGCAAGACTGGTGTCGCGAAAAATATTTACTTATGTATAAAACATGTAAGGTAAACGTACTAGTGCTCGACATGCTAATGCCCATTAGATGACACCTTGCTGTCACCTCTATTGACAATGACTTAAGTTTCAAGATGACATGTACTGGGACCGCGTCGAGCACCATGCTGTACGTTTTACCTAAGGTGTAAAACATGGAAGATATTTCTATTACTATACATAATGTATAACATGGAAGATATTTGTATTACTAGATAATGTAAAACATGGAAGATATATCTAATATAGTTCAAATTACCCCGCAGTAGAAATTGTCCCCCTGCACTTTACCATTTTTAGGGTTCCGTACCCAAAGGGTAAAACGGGACCCTATTACTAAGACTCCGCTGTCCGTCCGTCCGTCTGTCACCAGGCTGTATCTCACGAACCGTGATAGCTAGACAGTTGAAATTTTCACAGATGATGTATTTCTGTTGCCGCTATAACAACAAATACTAAAAACAGAATAAAATAAAGATTGAAGTGGGGCTCCCATACAACAAACGTGATTTTTGACCGAAGTTAAGCAACATCGGGCGGGGTCAGTACTTGGATGGGTGACCGTTTTTTTTTTTGCCGTTTTTTGCATTATGGTACGGAACCCTTTGTGCGCGAGTCCGACTCGCACTTGCCGGGTTTTTTTTCGGTAACTGAGGCTTCATGACTCCCCGCGACTGCGGCCTTGAACTATGGATAATTCTTATAGGTATCGTAATAAGGACCGTATCGTAATGTTACTTATTATTAAAGCATTAATTAAACTATAGGTATGTGTAATTTTTTAATAAAAATATAATAAGTACCAGAAAAAACGGCTAAGTAAAGTTGTATCCATAATTTTAAACGATACAGTTCTTATCATTCATCTAATTAATCTTAATTTAATGAATGTCCTTAATCTTCAATGTCATACAAACAACACCTTATATTAAAGCCGCGCTTTCTACTCACCTGATCCACATATAAAATTTTGCTCAGATATCCTGATAAATACGTACTGCACACGCGTACTCAAGTCGTAATTTATCCCAATTTGTATCACAAATACCACTCGGGTAGTTTTGCCAATTGGAAATAATGTTAGTTGACAGAAAAGTTCGTTAATTTGAATTTGAACGAACGGCGGGAAAGCGTCGCTGTTCGTGTGCGCGTCTATACGGCACGGCGTCGGTACGGCAGCGGCCAACTCGGCGTGAGGCGAGACTGACCTCGGTTCGGTAGGCTCAGGCTCTGGTGCGAGTGGTGCGGTGGTGGCGAGAGGGCGAGCTTTGCGAGGGTGGGGTCGCCACGGGCCATTGTCCGAGCTGCAATTGCAACCACTCGCATGAGTGTTATAGCTCTTACCCAGTTTTTTTGCGGGTACGGTTTTTTGCAGGATCAAGTTTTCTGTAGTATGCGTGCAGTATCCCGCAAAGAAAATGCTCGTTACTATATTCAGCATTACTACTACATACTACTAAAGCGGGATCCTGCAAAACTACGTAATCCGCAATCCGCAACCCGCAAAAAACTGGACGTAAGGCGAAAGACCTCCACGGGCATTACGAGAGAAGGTACCACTATACCTACTAATAGCATAGGGTAGGTAATATGTCAGATACTGTCCACTTATCACTTATAGATGCCAACTTTAAAATGCGAAAAAAAAATTAAAGTCTACTCTTACTTAAATGTATTATATATTGTTTGGCTGCTATTTAACTGATCACCAGATTTAGTAAAATTTAATACCAAAAATATATATTTTACCATCCTAAAATAATAAATGATCACCAAAATTATAACACCATTTTAATGTGAAATGCTTACCAATTTTATTACATTTTACTATCCTATTAAAGGAAATGACACCAAACTAATAATTATTAACCCAAAAATAGTAAATTATTACCAAATTTCAAACCCCATTTTAATGTGAAATGATAACCAAATTTTTACATCTTGCTATCCTATTAAAGAAAATGACACCAAAATAATCATTGTAAACCCAAAAATAGTAAATGACCACCAAAATTAGAAATCCATTTTAATGTAAAATTATAATCTAATTTTTAAATCTTGCTATCCTATTGAAGCAAATGCCTCCAATATAATAATTGTAAACCCAAAAATAGTAAATGACCACCACTATTGTAACCATATTTTAATTAAAAATGTGCAAATATTTCATATAGTTGGTCAAGCAAATCTTGTCAGTAGAAAAAGGCGCGAATTTCAAATTTTCTATGGGACGATAACCCTTCGCGCCTACTGTTTTCAAATTTGCCGCCTTTTTCTACTGACAAGATCTGCTTGACCAAGTATATATCGTTATCCTATTAAATTAATTAATGCACTTCGTCACCTTTTTCTAGTAGCATTTTATTTCTGTAACAGTCGCAGTTCTAACCTAACCTAACCCACTTTTCGAGTAGTATTTCGTTTCTGTAAGGGTCGCAGTTCAAACCTAACCTAACCCATTTTTCTAGCAGCATTTCTTTTCTGCAAAGGTCGCAGTTCAAACCTAAACTAACCCACTTTTGTAGTAGCATTTCGTTTCTGTATGGGTCGCAGTTCAAACCTAACCTAACCCACTTTTCTAGTAGCATTTTTTTTCTGTAAGGGTCGCAGTTCAAACCTAACCTAACCCACTTTTCTAGTAGCATTTCTTTTCTGTAAGGGTCGCAGTTGAAACTTAACCTAACCCACTTTTCTAGTAGCATTTCTTTTCTGTAAGGGTCGCAGTTGAAACCTAACCTAACCCACTTTTCAAGTAGCATTTCTTTTCTGTATGGGTCGCAGTTCAAACCTAACCTAACCCACTTTACTAGTAGCATTTCTTTTCTGTAAGGGTCGCAGTTCAAACCTAACCTAACCCACTTTTCTTGAAGCATTTCGATTCCGTAAGGGTCGCAGTTCAAACCTAACCTAACCCACTTTTCTAGTAGCATTTCGTTTCTGTATGGGTCGCAGTTCAAACCTAGCCTAACCCACTTTTCTAGTAGCATTTCTTTTCTGTAAGGGTCGCAGTTCAAACCTAACCTAACCCACTTTTCTAGTAGCATTTCTTTTCTGTATGGGTCGCAGTTCAAACCTAACCTAACCCACTTTTCTAGTAGCATTTTTTTTCTGTAAGGGTCGCAGTTCAAACCTAACCTAACCCACTTTTCTAGTAGCATTTCTTTTCTGTAAGGGTCGCAGTTGAAACCTAACCTAACCCACTTTTCTAGTAGCATTTCTTTTCTGTATGGGTCGCAGTTCAAACCTAACCTAACCCACTTTACTAGTAGCATTTCTTTTCTGTAAGGGTCGCAGTTCAAACCTAACCTAACCCACTTTTCTAGTAGCATTTCTTTTCTGTATGGGTCGCAGTTCAAACCTAACCTAACCCACTTTACTAGTAGCATTTCTTTTCTGTAAGGGTTGCAGTTCAAACCTAACCTAACCCACTTTTCTTGAAGCATTTCGATTCCGTAAGGGTCGCAGTTCAAACCTAACCTAACCCACTTTTCTAGTAGCATTTCGTTTCTGTATGGGTCGCAGTTCAAACCTAACCTAACCCACTTTTCTAGTAGCATTTTTTTTCTGTAAGGATCGCAGTTCAAACCTAACCTAACCCACTTTTCTAGTAGCATTTCTTTTCTGTAAGCGTCGCAGTTGAAACCTAACCTAACCCACTTTTCTAGTAGCATTTCTTTTCTGTAAGGGTCGCAGTTGAAACCTAACCTAACCCACTTTTCTAGTAGCATTTCTTTTCTGTATGGGTCGCAGTTCAAACCTAACCTAACCCACTTTACTAGTAGCATTTCTTTTCTGTAAGGGTCGCAGTTCAAACCTAACCTAACCCACTTTTCTTGAAGCATTTCGATTCCGTAAGGGTCGCAGTTCAAACCTAGCCTAACCCACTTTTCTAGTAGCATTTCTTTTCTGTAAGGGTCGCAGTTCAAACCTAACCTAACCCACTTTTCTAGTAGCATTTCTTTTCTGTATGGGTCGCAGTTCAAACCTAACCTAACCCACTTTTCTAGTAGCATTTACTTTTCTGTAAGGGTCGCAGCTGAAACCTAACCTAACCCACTTTTCTAGTAGCATTTCTTTTCTGTATGGGTCGCAGTTCAAACCTAACCTAACCCACTTTTCTAGTAGCATTTTTTTCTGTAAGGGTCGCAGTTCAAACCTAAACCTAACCCACTTTTCTTGAAGCATACCTAACTCACTTTTCTAGTAGCAATTCTTTTCTGTAAGGGTCGCAGTTCAAACCTTACCTAACCCACTTTTCTAGTAGCATTTCGTTTCTGTAAGGGTCGCAGTTCTATGCTAACCTAACCCACTTATCTGATAGTAGTTCGGTTCTGTGAGGATCGCAGTTCTTACCTAACCTAACCCACTTTTATAGAAGCATTTCGTTTCTGTAAAGGTCGCAGTTCAAACTAACCTAACCTACTTTTCTACTAACATTTCGTTTCTGTAAGAGTCGCAGTGCTAACCTAACCCACTTAACTGATAGCAGTTCAAACCTAACCTAAACTACTTTTCTAGTAGCATTTCAGTATGCTATTAGAAAAGTAGGTTAGGTTAGGTAGGTATGCGGTGCGGGGTACGGGGGGTTGAGCGGGAGGGGCTAGTAATTTTGGCGTCATTTTACTTTATTTGGTAATATGTATACATTTTTTGGTAATCATAGTGGTTTATTTAGGTGAAAATATCGCATTAATTTGGTCTTCAAGATTTGGTGATCATTAATGATTTTTGGTTATCATTCAATATATTTGGTATTTGAATACAATTTGAAGTGCAGTCATAATTTAAATGATGGTACTTTTGTAATTTTAGGCCTTATTTTTTTGGTGGTAAGTAAGTTTTTTTTGTAAGCATGATTTTTTATTTAGGGTACCAAAGTATTTTTTGGTGGTCATTATATTTGTAGCCTATTTGTCTGTATTGCTCATATTGTCTATTTGAGATTAATATAACGTGACCTTAAATAATATTTACAGTTTATTTAAAAACATATATAATTTGCAAAAGTAGTGTCATTTTAGTTTCTGTCCACCTATGAGCTAGTTTTCGTTCACGTATGAGCTTAGTTCCCGACCACTGCATTATTGACTTAAAAATCGATTTTATAGGGTAATTGCGTCAGTTTTCCATCCGGTGTCAGTTTCCGTCCACTAGACGGATTAGCAAATAATACATTTCATTTATAATTTGCTTCTTGCGAAATATAATTTTTATACTTGGTCAAGCAAATCTTGTCAGTAGAAAAAGGCGCGAAATTCAAATTTTCTATGAGACGATAATACTTCGCGCCTACATTTTTTAAATTTGCCGCCTTTTTCTACTGACAAGATTTGCTTGACCAAGTATATGTAGATAGATAAATTGTTTAGATATTAAGGATTGCAATAAGTCCAAATTTGTGCAGCAATGAAGGTTTATATTCAAATTTCGTCGAGTGGACGGAAACTGACACCGAACGAAAACTACCACAATGACCCTATTTCATTTTTATTTCTTATGTTATATATAAATCGTTTTTAGTTGGTTTTATTATAGCTTTTGCCCGCGACTACGACCACATAGAGTCTGGCACAAAGAGTCTGGCTACTGAAATATTACACAAATGTCACACTTTGTGTAGTAGGAATTATAGTTTTGATACTAGAAAAAAAATTGGATTTTCTGTGCACTCGTAAGGTACCTAAGGATATAAATTAAATATATACTTTGACGTGCACTCAAAGTCAGCTCACATAATTTCTACCATTATGTAAAGTACTGTCAACGATAAACACATATGTTAACACTTTCTCACCATATACCATTGTAACAGGGCGAAAAATGAAATGTAGGTGTAAATAAGACCTAGCCGTAATATTAATCCATCACCAAAAAAAAAATACATAAGTACTATGCCAAATATGCTAAATGCTATACTGGGTCAAGCAGATCTTGTCAGTAGAAAAAGGCGGCAAATTTGAAAAATGTAGGCGCGAAAGGATATCGTCCCATAGAAAATTTGAATTTCGCGCCTTTTTCTACTGACAAGTTTGCTTGACCATCTATAAGTAATATTTATAGAGCACTAACCTTCTAATTTGTTTACATTTGGTTTGGAGTTGTAAACATTGCAGATTTTCGTTATACATCGCTACACGTAGACATCGTACATTGTCGTAATTATTTACGAGCTTAAATAATAGTTTGCGAACCTCACTCAGTATAGACATTATTAATATTATTTAAAATAAACCCCTTATAAACCGCAAAACCGCAAACAATTTGAATGAATGATTATATGCTCTTTGTGAATGACATAAATACACTGATACAACAACGAAATATGTGTCAACATTTTTTGGCTAGCCAGACTCTATAGTCATGCATTCATATTCGTGATAAACCTCTGATAAACCTAACCTATGTCCTTCCGTGGGACTCAAGCAATTTTCATACCAAAATGCTAAGTATGTCGCATGGTCTATGTAGCCCATTAGACGACCAAGTTGCCATCTAAAAATAAGAAATTGAATAATGACAACCCTACCGTCAAAATGTCACTGATTAATTTTCAATTTCGCTTGGTGGTTGTTTCTTGTTTTTTTTATATCTGACTGGGTGCAGTTACTGAGTTTAACATAGAAATATGAAGATTTTTTTGACGCTGCCGGTTCGGTTAGTCTGGTAATTTGCCCAAAACTACGATTTTTTGCTTTATTTCCTCGCATAGAAAGCCATCGTTATGGCAGAACTTGAATCTTTGAATCCCGTCAGTCGTGTCGGAACCATTGGGTATATTAGTAAGATTGATGTGGAATTGAATATAAAGACGGAGGTTGAGATAAGGGTCAAACCCGAGCCACACGAATGCGTGACGTGCTCGAGCCGGGGCCGCGACGGACTTGATATCTATAACAGTAATACGGCTTCCGGCATCTCATTGTACGACTTCCTATACAAGTTCACACGCGTAGACCTCTCCGCAGCCGAAAATTGCCCCAAATATATGTGTAAGACTTGTTTTGAACTTATTAATGTCTTGGAAGCTGCAGAACTAGAATATCTAAAGCTCAAGCAAGCCTTTGAGGACATTCTTAGCAGAAATCCTTTATTTGACACAATATCCCATCCTGTTGAACTTGGCGCAGTAAAGACAGAAGTTTTTGATGAAATCTATAACACAAGGAATAGAGATCTTGGACCTGACTCTGAAGATGAACCACTTGCAGTCACTAAAAAGAAGAGACACCGAAAACCTGAAAAAACAAAAAAGAAGCTTTCAAAAAATGCACCTAAAAGAAAGCCAAAGAATGCAGACAACATTGAAAGGTCTGTCTCTATATTTTATTATGAACAACATGTAAATTTTACCTTTCAGTTTAAATCAGAGACTATTATAAATGTTTGTATTTTATTTGTGTACTAAAATAAACCATTATATGTAAGATTATATATTTAGAAATGTTAAGTAGCTTGATATGTTATGCCAGTGCCAATTTTAATAACAAAAACTACCACCTAGGCAGCTATGCAATGCCGTATTTGTTTAACTAATATATATACTATGATGTTTTCTTTGAATTTTAGTATTTAAGGGAGGTAGGGGACCATTACATGCAGCAATGAAGGGCAGTTGGGAGGCTCGGGCACTTCCTTGGAAATCAGGACAAGGGGGTGCCCGAGCCTCCCGACTGTCCCCTACCTCCCCTATTGAACTATTTAAGATACAAGATACATAGTTTTGCTTGCTTTTAGTTGGCAGTGCAATGTGTGTGGTAAGAAAGGAGATACTGGTGGTATTGTGGCGGAGGCAGCCCACAAGTTGGCTGTTCACAGCTTGGTTGCAGCCGCAGCCCCTAGCCTCGAAAATGTTAAGAGAGAAGATTCAACAGACGGGTAATTATTTAAAATATTTCAGATTTTTTTGGTGTGATATTCATAATAGTTAACAAAGTGATATAAAACTTGTAATCAACAAACTCTTGGTTGTTATGTAACTATTTAGTTGTGTTTCAAATGAGTGACATTACTTACTTTTTAATGGTTTTATGTATATATTAGGGATGTACTGACTAGTCGGTCTGAGACTGGTCGGCAAAAGTAGCCGAGTAGTTGGCTCTTTTTGAGTTATGAAAAATGTGACATTATAACAAATGTCAGCCAACATTAATATTTTATACTCAAATACACTACAGGAACATTCATAAAAATTTTAATATGGAATTCATGAGTAATCTGTTTATTTACCTTTTTATTTTACTTTAACTTGAGCAAGTTCAATACTTAGAATTTATTGTCAATTCAGTTTTTGAAGTTTTGAATGTTGGAGTCATAGGGTACGCAAGGTTCACAGAGCCACTAGTCATATGAAAGTCAGGTAGTTTTAGTCCAGATAATATTTCATAATTGGCTACAATTATAATCGTAATATTACAGTATCGTCGTAAGTACCCTTCTATTTATTTTAATGTGTATTTTTTTAGGTGGTTGAAAATGTCGATCTTACAAATCACAGGTCTCAGGTGCAGTAGGTCCAGATATTGGATTTTAAAAAAGTCGTCGCGCTTTTTGGATCAGAATATGGCAGAGTACTTATTCTCATAGATCCAAAAATCATCTGTAGGAAAAGTGTTCAACTGTGTTGGTAGTTAGGAAATCGAGTTCTATTGACACCCTGCCACTGCATGCTAAAGACTGTATAAAATTTGCCTTACTTTAGATACTATTTAATTATTATGGGAAATTATATTATTAAGTATTTGATTGCTTATACAAAGATATAGTTGTAAACTTATTTTACACTGCTACTGCTATTGCTTTCGGTACAAACCCGAGAGGGTTTCATGACACTTTCATGTTTGATTTAATGTAAGATTTTAGTATAGAATAAATAAATAAATAACTTATATAACTCATTTTGCTCAGGAATTAGGGAGCTTGGCATTGAAAAGTGTAAATACTGTTTGCCTCACACATATCAATCATATAGTTTGGTTACATAAAGTATGCAACCATAAAGTTGTAAATTGTGACTGATTAGGCATTTCAAAATATTTAATAGATATTTTCTTAGGTTTTTTTCTTTTTATAATATACTACTGCCGTTACTACTGCCAGCACTATTGCTAATAAACATACCTGGGATAACTCGGGGCATCTATATGAAAGTGATGTATAGGGAATGCAAATCGGTTATTTTCGGTTGTTTTTTGTATGGAAATTATCGGTTATTAACCGAAACCGCGGTTATTTCCATACAAAAAATAACCGATTTGCATTCCCTAGTGATGTAGCAAAATATTTTATTGACAAAAAAATATATCGATGTTACTGTCAACATCTAAATGTTATTCGATATAAATAAATATTACTTATTTTCTCCTCATTTTTAAATAAAAAATAAACAAATTAAAACGTGTAGGTAGGTATGTTTATTTTAAAATAGTTTTCATAATATACAATCAATAATTTTTTCCATATTCGTCGGTATTAATGATTGCCGTCTAGATGAAAATATCCACTTTAAACTGCTAAACGTTCTTACTCTAAGATATGAATGGTACTGATAGTAAATTGTCATTTTGATTGAAATGACATCCGCATACTTTTATTATCTTAAGAGGCTCGATATTAGATATGACATCGAACCTTTTTATTTTAATCGAGAATGTTCAATGAGCACATGTATTAATTTAATTACATCAACATCTTTTTTATCAATATCAAATCCCTAGAACTTGCCCCGAGTTATCCCAGGTATGCTAATAAACCATGTACTAATTTTCCAGAACACACAGTCCAGATTACAGTAACGGTTTTGATACTGCTAGTGACAGTTTGTTCAAAATTGAAATGGGTGATTTCGAGGATGATGATGATGACAGCGACAACTATATTCCGGATGACATTGGCACAGCTGAGGTGCCTCGTAAAAGAGCGCGAATACTGTCAGCAAAAAAGAGAAAACGACGCGAGGACAAAGTCATGCATCAGTGTGATCAGTGTGATTTGAAATACTCATCTATGGGTAAGTAATTTTTAAATTTGTTTTTAAATAAATGAAAAAACATGATCTGTTTTGCCTCTTGAGTTTTGCAACTTTGAAAAACCATAGGCCCAAGGCGTCAATGTTAAGTTTTAAGGACTTTCATCACTTTCGCACTGTGGGTCTAAGGAAAGAGTTTGAGTTCTCATTATTTAGTCTGCTGTTGATACTGTTGGTAAGTTGAGACAGTCTCTTTTGTAGTGTAAGATCCTTTACACATTGTATATTTTGCGGCTTGGGTGTAGCTCAAGAATTTAGAGCCGGCAAACTGACGACAGAGAGTCAGGGACACCACCGCGACGCTCCAGCAATCGCATAACATGTTTAACTTCATTCATTAGTGCGATAATTAACTTATTGCATGATGTCGAAAATGTAAAGGTCATATGTACGCTTTATGTACGAGGGTGGCTGAAAAGTAATCTAACCTATTTTAACGTAACCTAGCCTATAAATAATTAAAAAAATACTGGCCGCAATGAATTCGTGTTTAATGACTATTCTTTTTTCAAAATTTCCAACTTTTATTTGTCAGTTGCTGTTCATTTGTTTTTGGGCACTCGACTCAAATGCTTGCAACATGTCGCTAGAGAAAAATAATTCGGTCATGTTTTAATTTATCGCCACTCGCTGCGAATTTCCTATTTTTCGCAGTTGTATCGTAATGTACTATTGTGTCTCTGTGTGCAGTGAGGCTCCAGCAGCACAAGCGAAAGCACGACGACTCGAAGCCACCGTACATCTGCGAGGTATGCGGTGCTCACTACAAGCACAAGCGCGCATGTGATATACATGTCGCTCTTCATAAAGGTAACTATTGATGTAGTGCATAATTATATTCCATCGTATGTTTACGGAAACATACGAACGTGTTTTGCTATTTCAGTCAGTCTCGATACAAAAAGTACTGAAGTTGACTGAAGTGGCATGACAAATACGAACTTTTCCGAGAAAATACGATGGTAAACAATTATGCACAACATCTGTAATTATTAGCTACTGATTTCAATATAACGGTGTATTGTTGTCTTAAACATTTTTAAAAGTAAATGATTTGTCTTTTTAGGTGCCACGTTTTTGTTTTCATAGTTTAGGTACTATTGTTATACAGTCTAACCTGAGTAAGTATTAATAATTGAAATTATACCGCAAACTACAACAAATTAATCTAGAGAAAGTTTGGTATTGGCACTTAAGAAAAAATAATACCTATTTTTTTTCTTTATTTTGCGGAGTTAGAAATGCTCTAGAGTCTAGACAGATCAAAAAATATTTTGTGTGTTCTCTAGAAGTTTTGGTTTTGCCGATACGCCATCTTCGTGGTGCATTATCATTATCATAAGTCATAACATTGAAATCGGGATTCCGGGGTTTAACACTTTTTCTACTTTATCTAGAACACTGTCTGTAGCCCACCAATGTAAAACTTGTATGTGCTTGGTCAACATCTTGTTAAGAATCTCTATCACTAGAGTGCCCCAATATTTTCCTCCACCAATAAGACGTAGAGTTCGCTGTATAATTTCTTGAGCAATTTAAAAATAAAGTTAACTTACTAAATTGATGCGTGAAAAAGTATTTTTTTTATGTTTTTCTATAGATATTATGGCATCATTCCACTTTAGGTTTGTAACAATATTTTTGTCCTTATTTTGGTATACTCTTGGGTCGTCCCATTCGTTTTTTGTCAAGTTCTTAAATTAGTCCCATTCTGCTTTCGTCACCCATTCTACATTCGTCAAGTTCATCGGTGGTCTTTTTCATATTTGGTTATATTTGGTTGTTTGCCTTTTTCTTATTTCGGCTTATTCCGGTATTCGTCATCATCTTCTTTGGGCATGTTCGATGTTAGTCAATTTCTTTTTTTAGTCTCATTCGTTATTCGTCCTATCATCTTTGGACTTATTCTAATTTCGTATTTTTCTTATTTAGGCTCTTTTGAAATTTGGACACATTCTTTATTTGTCCCGTTAAATATTCGTCCCGTTCGATATTCGTCCTATTCGATATTCGTCCCATTCACTATTTGTCTCGTTTTTTGTTTTGATTCCATAAACAATAATCCTTATACTTAAATATTAATTAAATATAGCCTAAACAATACACACGGGGCTTACTCCGTCGCGCCGTGCCTGGTCTTAAACCAGGGCACAGTAGTATGGCTACTTAGATAGTTTCAGACTGATTAAAGCTTTGGTAACTGCTGTCAACCTTCTTCAGGGCGACTTCTATGACACTCACGGGAGGGAAGGGATGATGAAATTGATAACCACACTGGGAAAAAGACAGTCAACAAATATGGCTAAAGATGACAAAGACTACCAGCGAAAGTGACGAATGAAGAATATGACAGAATACAGAATAAGACAAATTAAGAACTTGTCAATAACCGAATGGGACCAACAACGAACGTGTCGATGAAAAAATGACGAATAATGAATGAGACTGAAAACGAGATATACTAACATCGAACATGCCCAAACAAGATAATGACGAATACCGGAATGTGTCGGAATAAGAAAAAGGCAAACAACAAATATGACCAAAGATGATAAAGCCCACCGACGAACGTGACGAATGTAGAATGGGTGACGAAAGCAGAATAGGACTAATTTAAGAACTTGGCAAAAAACGAATGGGACGACCCTAGACGATACCCTTATTTCTATTATAATGTGTTTATTAACCCTGTAACAACATAAATCATGACATTTTATATAACGTTACATTTTTAGTCTTTGACTTTGACTTCGAAAAAATATATTAGCATATGACGACTCCATGGATTCTAGAATCACGATAAGCACCCAAGCCTATTTATTACATAAAACATCACCATTTACACATATGAAACTAAATCTCATTTATTTTTTAATACATACATAGAATGTTACAAAAAGTTTATAATAATGTAGGTTCTTTTTGTAATCATTTATGTTATGTCGTTTTTATTTTAACCCTTTATAAGGCAGAGACGATTTGGAAACCACTTAGTTAATAAACATTTACGGAGAAGAACATCCTCTTTTTTATTTAACTATAATGGTATTATATAGCAAGTATATCAGACTTTCTTTCCTCATTCATACTTTTTCGGTCAGTATTTAATTTTAGTGTAATTAATAAATTTATAGTATGTGGTCAATTTATGCACTATGCCTGTCCAGGGAAGCAAGCTATCGTCATTGTTTCCATTATACTATTAAAAATATACACGTTGCTGTATCTAATAAATTAAAATTATAGCTCTTGCAATTCACGATGGTGAGTGGCGAGACTCTTACTGGTATGATGACAAGGTCTAATTTTGATAAATCCACTCTCCATCGTGAATTGCAATAACTGTACTACGTTGTTTGTAGTGTCAGGAAAGTGTATCATTTGCCACTTAAGATTAATAAATTTATAAAAGGTTACATGCTATATCCATAAGTATTGTAATTAGAACTTTTTGCGGAAGTCTCTTTCTAACTCCTTGATAGAAAGAGACTTCCGCTTGTAAATTTATCGTGAAACGGGCCACAGATTATAATTTTTTCAGTGATATTCGTATATTAATCCTACCCACTACAAGATACACAATAATGTTTGATTTACTGTATGTAGTCAATTAAACGCCAGTCTGTACAGAGCACATTATTTTTGTTATGTCAATGTCAATGAATAGGTGCATTGGAAACAGATCATCTGAAAACTCAAGTGCACTAACAGGCTGAGTGCATATATTGACCACATGTTTTTCTTAATGATTTCGTTTTTTTTTTGCCGTAGATGTGTTCCCCAGTGCATAACAAACATGGTAGTGTATTCAGGGGCGTATTTACCCTAGGGCCATCCGGGCCATGGCCCGGGGCGCCAACCTCCAGGGGCGGCATATGCCAACCCCCAGGGGCGGCATGCCGGATTGCATTTTGTTTTTCTTCCTTGACTTCTGGGGCGGCAAAACGCATTGGCCCGGGGCGTCAATTTTCAAAATACGCCCCTGAGTGTATTTAACTTTCACATAGCATATCCGTATAACGGGGGCCTTATAAAGGGTTAATAAATAGGTAGTACCTACACGTATTTTGTTTACAATTACGTAGGGGGCTATTCATAAATTACGTCATTTCAAATTAGGGGGGGGGGGTCTGGACATCGGATGATGGTAGCATGACGTAGGAGGAAAAAGGGGGGGGGGGGGGGTCAAAAATCGTCAAAAAACTATGACGTAATTTATGGACAGCCCCTAGGATATTTGGTATTTTTATTGACCTTTTTAAATATTGTGACAAACTTCTATACGAGAAAGAGATCGTGGTCCCTTGAGGTCCCATTTACCCCATGTTCGCCGTAACAAAATACAAAATGCGCTGGGTACGGAGACTTGGATACTTCAACAAAAATAAATGCCCCTTATGTGTGCTCATTTTAAAAGGCAAATAAAATAAGTTGGTAAAATTTGTTTTTAGGTATTAGCGACTGGAAATGTGAAGAATGTAACAAGCTCTTCCCATCTAAAGGTGCACTGCATAGACACAATAATATACACACTGGGAAACCCAATTATCAGGTATGTAAATTTACAATTTCTATACATAGTAATAATACAAATTATTAACAGTTTTTTCACGTTTAACCTTTTCGACGCCAAAACAAATGTGAAAGCACTCACTCATACGCCAAGCTGTTTTTTGCAAGACACCGAATGATAGGTCTAGGGATGTTACATGTAACTATCGATACTAAATATTATTGAAGAACTTGGTGTAAAATGGACCTACGCATGCTGTGTTTATTCCTTTTAATTTCTTTCAGTTAAACTCTTAAAAATTTGAGTTTGTACAAAAGGGACACATGTTTAAAAATAATATATAGATAAAGTGCAAAATGTTTTTATGGCATTGACATAAAGAGGAATACATTTTCTATAGGTATAAGTTTGACACATCAGGATGGTGAAGTGCATTCCGAAGTCTGAAAAACGAATTCCGGATTATGCTTTCGCTTTCACTCATACGAACTTAAGAGGGAAGAGGATGGCACGACCCGAAGTTCGTTTTTCGGACTTCGGAGTAGGGCCTCTTAGTTTGTGCTTTTTCGAAAAAATTAAAGTTACTTAAATACTTATGATAATTTTTTGATATATAGGCCGCGCGCGATTAATCTCGAGGGCCATGCGTCCATGCCGAAATTAAAAAAAAAGTGTCTTGGCATTATGGCGGGCAGATGATTTTGAACGTCGATTTTTTGTAATTGCAAAATAAGTAAACCAAGTTTTAAAAGGATTTTAATATCAAATGTAGATCGTAATTTATCATCTCGATTAAGAAAAGCTTTTATTTTGATGTAATGCCGTATCTAATCGATAGACTCCGAGGCTAATCGTCACAATAAAATTTCTATCCTATGGACAACGCTACGGAAAACTCTATATACCCATGAAAAGTAAATTTTAGAACAGGAGAGATGAACAATCAGTTATAAATAGATGTTTTGGCTTAGACTTCGAACTTAGAGGATATAACCAAACTTCGAATGACAAACATTCTTATATCCGCACATCTAAGTACACTAATTTTAATATTATATGAGTTTAGTAGCAGAGGATATAACTATTACTCATGAAATGTTTTAAAAACAAGACTAAATCAGTACTTACGTTTTCTAAGTTTAAGTCCGATCTTTCTTCGAAAACATATTCATCAGGTACAGGACTTTCTAAAATTCGTAATAACTCTTCATCTTAGTAAACCGATATGTAATAAGATGAATAAGATAACGCCAGCACTACCAATAATTGAAACGTCTCATGCGGACTCATTTATCGGTCTATGGCGTAGGAAATGTAGCAATATAGTATTTTCCCTATATTATGTATTGACAAGAGAAGGGATGCGACACATTTAATTAACAAAAGAGAATTATATATCGGTAGTTTCAATACATATATTTTTTTACAGGATGTTAGCACAAAGGTTACTGTAATAAGGAGCATTATAATTATCGAACATTTAAATTATTAAGTACAAATTAAAGTGAAAAATATTGTAACGAATGCAAATAAATATTGTAACGAATTTTGCGAAACATAATTACAATATTAGATTTGAATGTCTTGCCACATCACTAAAGACGGATTAATCGGTCAATGGCGTACGAAATGTGCCATAATTAGACTTACATCAAAGGTCTGAAAAAAAAACCACGAATTTCTATTTTTATTCAACTGAATTGTTAATTTTACTTGGGAACAGGAAGAATATTTATTTAAATATGTTATACCTAAAAGAAGATTCTTTTTTATATTATCTGGACCTTTTTAAACGGCACGTATTTAACAACTAATTAATCGAATTTGGGTAGTTTAAATTAATAGAAATTGGAACTAAAATTAATAGTTTGGCAACTAAAACGGAGCCTTAAAATATATCAATATGGACAACATTTTAATGCCGTTACAGCTTTTGTTTATTTTTAGGCAGGTACCAAATATTTATTTGGTAACTGAATTATTATATTGGAGTCTATTTATGAAGCACATTTTAAAAAGAAAACGGCTATCTATTAATTTAAAAATGAAGTTCTTTTATAATATTTTGTTTGGTCACTACACGGTCAACCTAGCACGCTCCTCCTCGCTTCGCTCGTCGTCGCACCTATCTTTTGACTCTGGCAGAACACAGTGGGAACTATTGAAATTAGTAATAAAAAATTTAACGATCTAATGGTATAATGGCCATTAGGTGTTTCATGATTAGGAATTTCGACTATAAGTATAGTAGGGTATTTTATACGTAAATAAATTTGTGGTGTTTTGTGGATTAGGAAATTTGTCAATTTAAAGTACTAGGTATGCATATGTTTAAATTTAATTTGTTAAAAATGGAGTATTTAAAACTTATGTATATAGGTATCTTAGGTATCCTGTTTATGTACAATATATATAAACAACCAAATTTTATGATTGCTTTACAATATTTGTTGCCAACTTATTATTTTAGACGCCAACCTATCAATTCAAGTTCCCTATATTTTTTTTGGGTGGCTTGATTTTGCTGCCAGTTTTTAATAATATGATGCTTAAATTTGAGGCTAATATAAATTTATTGGTGCTAAAATATTAATGCACAGCCAAATTATATTATTATATGCCCAGTGAAAGTTCCTGTTTAATATTTTAGTTGCCCGGTTAATAATAAGCCTTTTTAAACGCTATTTTTGTTACGACTCATATATACGTCATTGGCGTTGAACCTGCGGTGCCAATATGTTGGCGTGGAAAAGGTTAAGCTGTCTACCCAGCAAATCCCTATGAACCTATAAACGGACAACAACGCGTATGAGATCAGCGGCTTCGGTATCCTCTTAGCATCAGGATTTTTGTTTCAATACCGGACAATATCAATTCACTGTACATTGCTGGTCTAACAAGTCCTATTTTTGCTACAATAAGGTGAACATTTCCGAGCATATTAGAGAAAAAATATTTTCTATTATAAATGTTAAAATATCCAAAGAGGAAAATTGGATACTACGTTTGTATGGAGAAGCGGTCACGTGACGTCGTCCCCTTCCCCTTAAAGGAATGCAAGGACTCGAGGCTTCAACAATGCTTTATGTCGAGGGCTTACATAGAGTATACTGATGCAGCCTGAACTCTAACTATTGTTAGATCATAATTTGCTACGGGTCTATCGCGAATTTATTTGTGTCAGACTATTGACAGTAATTATTAATATACTTGTGGAGGGTGGGTTGAATTTGTGATGTCTATCCCCAACTATCTCAATAGACTTTGTTGGGTAGTTGCACAAATTTACCCATGTATACTTTTTAACATTTTGCTGGGACATCAGTCATCCGCGAACAAGCTCAGTGTACCTAACTTGCGTCAAAACACTTAAAACGCGAAAGTTTTATATCTAGTATGTAATGCGAGTAAACCGTGAGTTTGTCACGTTTCAGTGCGACTTGTGCGGCAAGTCTTTCATCCACACGTCGTCGTTCAAGATGCACAAGCTTTCGCACTCGGGGGTAAAGCCGCACGCATGCGACGTGTGCGGGCTGGCGCTCATGACGCGCTCGCACCTCAAGCGGCACAAGCGAGTGCACAGCGGCGAGAAGCGCCACGAATGCCCCATCTGCGGGAAACGCTTCTCCGAGAGGTAACAAAGCCCTTATTTATTTCACAATCACACACATTGCTTTCGGAAGCCCCGAAAGGTAGCAAGCACGTCTTTGACAATAATGCCCAAAAAACTTATAACCCATATAAAAAAAACAACAAATTAGCCGGTCATGACACGGTATCGTCTTGGGTCGTCCCATTCGTGTTTCGTCATGTTCTTAAATTAGTTCTATTCTGCTTTCGTCACTCATTCTACATTGAAAGCCACCGACGATTGTGACGAATGTAGAATGAGTGACGAAAGCAAAATAGGACTAATTTAAGAACTTGACGAAAAACGAATGGGACGACCCAAGACGATACCCATGACACTCATGACTCTACACACTTGTGCACTTATGGCAATTACAATTAAGCCGAAACCCCAATTAGCCTAAACTCGGTTAGGATACATCGTTTCTTTACGGAGTTTCAGACTATTTAATGATCTTCGTGGGCAGCTGAAAAATAATCTACCTAAATAAGAAATAAAATAGACTATTATGTAGCTTTTCATTTCCTTTTCAATGTAATCGCTTAGTTAGTGAAATGCATTTTTTACATTTATCAAATATGACGTATGAAAAAAAATCTTATGTCTTTGGTCAAAAAGCTTCGGTCATTAATTATCTGCAGATAATAACGCTGCAGCGTTTAGTCGTCGGATATCTTTCTAGGGAGAGTAAATCCTCAAATAGTCGTTTGGGGCTTAGTCTGGACTTGTAGGTTATGTGGTCAATGGTATCGAAACCTATTTTTTTCATAGCAATTTTCACAAACAGGTAAAGAGGTAAATTAAGCAAAGAAATTAAATTCCTTTGCTTCATTTATCTCCACTCCTGTCTTTTGTCGCATGTGTCAACTGGTGCATTTTGGTAAATAATCAATCTCAATCGGCAAAATTCCTTCTGTTTCTAATCTAAAACCATAAGTGTTTCTGGTCGACAGTCGAACTTCAAGTTTCTGAAGATGTTTCACATTTTTGAACTTCCACTGTAAAAGGCTCTCGTTTACTTTTGGGATCCTAGTGTCGAAACTAGGTCTCATTACAAGTCATCACTCTTGAAATAATTTCTTCCTATTACCCACGACTCATTTCCAAAAAAAAACTCTTCATAACATCTGAGTCGTCTGTCCTTGTGAAACGCCGTTAACTTCCGCAGCACCCAGCCTTCACTGCGCTCACCTCGGGCACAGTGGCGTAGCTAGGCGTGGGCGAAGTGGGCCGTCGCCCACGGCCTCGCGCCCCAATAGGGGCCTCGCGCGAGGCCCCTTCGGGCACAGTGAAAGAAAAGGGCCTCGCAGATGCGACTTTGCCCACGGCTAGAATAGTTCACGCTACTGACGCTACGCAACTGCTCGGGCATGTTCACATACACGTGAATTATTTTGATATACTAGTTCTTTATTAATGCTCACATTTCTGGCTATCTCCCACTGCTTCATCCGTGTGTCTTCTAATAATATTTGTTTACTTTGGTTACATTTTCTTTCGTAACGGCGCAAATCTATCTTCCACTAGGAGCGTTAATCTTCCAGACTTTCACAGTTAAATTAAAATTGCTTGGACCAAAACATTGTTTTTTCTTGCAAATATTCGAGAAATCACAGACAAATGATGATAAACAAAAGACAAGTGAGTCTCAAAAATAAAAAAATAATAATAACCAACTACGGATGCATTTCAGTCACTATTTTTGGCCCATATATTTTTTACATTGATTATTTTTGTGCTGCCCTTCGTATATCAGACCTGCTAGCATGAATTCCGCTATCGCGCGCGACTCCATACATCTTGCGCGACTTCAATTATGGACTCGCGCGCGAGTATGCAACTTAAGGTAGACGGTCTGTTGCACTTCAGTAGAGATCGTAAGATGCTTATATACACTCGAGAGCAATAGTTTCGGGTCACTAGCATTTGAATATCTTAATAAAGCTTCTAAGCTAAAGAAATTGAACCTTGTAGACAATTTTACTAATACAATATATTTATTACTGTTACTTTATATATTTAGTTAAAAACGATAATGTAAAAAAGGCGTACATTTGCTAATAAAACCAAAATTGAAAATATTGAACATTTTATATTTACATTTAGTTTTGACACAGATAATAATAACTATATCCAAGGAGATACAAATAATACTAGAGATAATAATAAATAGAGTCTGTTCGGAAAGAGAAGAATCGTGGAATGTATTGGGCTCCAAACATTTCACGACTCCTCTCTTTCCGAACAGACTATACTTGGTTGTACCCCCTTGTTCTGCCCGCACAGCTGCAATGTGATTCGGCATGCTGTACAGCAAGTTTCTAGAACTCTGTTGGGAAATGATATCCCATTCCTCTGTTTTGCATACCATAGGTACTACTCGAGCAGTACCTATGGGGACGGGCGTTATCGCGCATAAAAATAGCATCCTACGTTGTTTCAACAGCTCAAGGTGACATTCTTAAATTTATGTCCACTGTTCACAATTATCGTATTATTTACGTTTTTTTCAACAATTTCCGAAAGGATTGCATAAAAATCGCATCTCACCGAGTCTTGGCATACATGGACCGATGTGCTCATTTAGTTCTTCCACGTGTCTTCCGCCATTCAGAGTACCATTTTCGATCAGTACTTCGGCTTTTCGCAGAAATTCCAGCCCACACGAGTACCGAACCACACGAGTACGGTGGTCCGTATGCCATCTTTTTTTCAATACAGGCTTGCATAAATCTTTCTCCTGGTCTTCTGTACACCTTTGCCTTCCGTCATGTTCATACATGCATACATTTTGATTCGTCCTTGAAGATGACATTTGACCAATCTTTAATCGCCCAATCCAAGTGTTCGCGTGCATAAATTCGTCTTGCTGTACGACAAATACATTTTTTGATAGAACAAAAACAAAAGTAAAGACGGTTGCGAAATATAGAAGTTCTAATTAAAAAAAACGATCAGTTTGTTTATATTTTATTTTCATGCCTTACTGGAGTTAGACCAAGAAAAGTCTGCAGCGATTTTGATAGTTTACGCAGTGCAAGTGTTATTTATACGTCATAAATTTCATAGAAGTTTATGACGTATAAATAACACTTGCACTGCGTGTTCTATCAAAATCGTTTCAGACTTTTCTTGGTCTAACTCTACACGTCAATTAATAAGTTTTTATACGTGTAATTAAGGATTATTAATTTGTCTATAATGTTCAATACATTTCAATACGTCAGCTTCGTTTTAAAGTAAATGCTAGTGACCCGAAACTATTGCTCTCGAGTGGAGTTCGAGTTCTTAACTCAAAGTTGTCCCAACCGGCAGTTTTTAGAAATATCGCTGGCCCAATACTACTACTACATGTACTACTATGTTTCACTTTTATCGAATTGAAATTTGAACATTGTCATAGTGACATTAAGTCGAATTTCAACTATCTTGAAAATGTAACATAGAACCCTGTAATATTGGGCCAGAGATATGACGGGGATATATTTTTCATTCGTAGGACGATTTGCTTCCACTTGTATTTATTCATCCCTGGATAAGCTTGGTGGGTATGGGACCATTGCTATTAGGTACTTTTTAAGGTTCCGTAGTTTAAATTAGTCTGGGATTGAAACCGTAGGTACTATTAGACACCTTATCAAACAAAACGTACTAGTCGTAGAGGAGTTCCGCTGGTTTTCATAAAGTATTTTCGTCAACGAATCAACCATTTGAAGATATTAAACTTCAAATGCTTGACTTGTTGAATAATTTTACGGTTGTTAATGACAAGAATACTGTATACAGCGTGTATTTTTAATATAATCTCAAATTTTAACCAGACGTAGGCGTTCGTGCTATGAACCGATATTGCAAGAAAAAAACTCTTTAACTATATTTTTTTCCATACAAAATAATTCAGCACGCAATGTATCGCTACTTTGCCTTACTGGCGTGACGTCACAACTGATAACAGAACTTTTAACTGCTGTCAATAATAGCCGACATTGAGTTTGGTATAAGTTTGTAAACGTACCCTACGATCTGGAAATCGCTGCCTGTAAAGCTATGGCTCGCCGCCCACTTCGTCCAGGTTCGCCATAAATTAAAATCATTTCGGCTAGTTCCTGAGAACTAATATTGATGGTCTTGGAATTGTGTGCGGAAGTTATCGACACCGATTTACGAGACAATCTACGTCAAAACAAATTATTTTCTTTTTTGTGCTTAATAGCATCATATCTTACCAGCCAGTAAACAGTAATGCGTAGTCTGTCGAGTTTGCTGAAATTAGTTAGAGTCGGACCAAAAAAAGTATGCAGCGGATTTGATAGCCCACGCAATGCAAGTGTCATTTATACGTCATAATTTCATAGAAGTTTGACGTTTAAAATAACACTCACTGCGTGGGCTATCAAATCCGCTGCAAACTATTCTTGGTCTGACTCTATCTTTAGGTTGGTAGTTTGTATTAATACTTTAATTTTGAATGAAGTGAATACTCCTTGAACAAACTTTTTATTAAAGTAGGTAGCTATTTCTGTGGTAGGTATCGGGTTGAAGCGTGGGATTGACGTTGACTTGTCAACCGATTGTTGATTATTTACTATCTTCTTTACAGTGCTTAGTAATTTAAAATAATGCTAATTTAATAGTAGAATCATTGGTTTCATAGCAAATTTCACAAGACTTAAAAAAAAATTGTAGTATGAGATGAAACTTTGTGATTTGTTCGTTGCAAGACAACGTTGTAATAAAATGACTTATGTCATGATTGTTTTCTAATAAGAATTCTTTGCCTTTAATTTGGCTAGTTAATATTATTAACATAAAAAAATGTTTAAACGCAATAAGGATTCGGTTTTGGCAGCCAAGCAGTCTCATGTAGGAAATACGTAACGATAATAACTAAACAATACTAGACCCTTTTCTTCCATGTGTCAAATAAGTGTACGCAATACATTGCTGCTCGATAAATATTCAAAAATTCATTACGCTTTAGTGGTTAAGACTAACTTAAAATTACCTTGCAATATCGGTTCATAGTACATATAAAACCTACGTTTGGTTACGATTTGAGGTAATATTAAAAATACACGCTGTATATATATATGTATGTATTTATTTATTGCATATAGTTGTAATGTGATGGACAAAATAAACCAGGAAAATATTTTTTTATATAGTCAACAGCAGAAGTTGGTAAGCAGGCAAGGTATTCAAAATGAACTCAACACAACTTTTTTCTTATGAAAATAAAAGCGTGTGTACATCATTTAGAATACCTCACCCGCTTAACTATATCTGCTGTCGACTGTAGGGTAGACCGAGGCGAATCGGATCACAGGGCGAATCGGAACAGACTAAAACATCTATTGAAACATTTGAGATATTGTTATTGACTGGCATCGCATCAATCAATGCAATATTTTATATATCATAGTATACTTTAGTTTGATCATATTCGCCCTGTGACATTCAAAATCCCACTTCCTGAATATTCATTAATACACTTCATTCAAGAATATATCTAAACTTGTAGCACATTTCATTGCTTTTAAATACAGATAATAACAGTCAAGAAACATAAATATAAAAACATTGGTAATTAATATTTGTTCAGGAGATATAATATAACTGGCATAAACACGAATTAAACTTTCTAAGATTTTGTGGTCTATGGTTTCGTTCTGCTTCTATCACCGATGCTCATTTTCGAGGCACGCTTTCAACAAGTGATAGTAATGATGTAACATTTCATGGTCGGTTTGGTCTCAAGCTTTTGTCAGTGTCCTGAAGTAGGAATCGTTTAATGTACCTACTTATTTGTTTTATTAATTTAGATTAGGGCGATTGTGGCACCCATCCATTTTAATGCATTTGTTGTGTGCTTCGGGTCATTATCATGCTGAAAATCTTAAGCTTTCGGCCCTTCAAGGATTTATTGTCTGGATACTTCGAAACTGCTTTTATCAGTATACAATACTGATTAGTCTGATTACCAAGACTCCAAAGGCCACCCTTTTCAAGGCAAGTAATGCTTTTTCGCAATTAAACTGACCCTGTCCTACGTTTTTTCAGCAGCTCAAGATGACATTCTTTTATTTATGTAGGTATGTCCACTATTCGCCAGTTACATATTACAATTTTCGAAAGCATTACAAATATCGGTAGTATTCTGTTTCGGCCCTAAGAATTGTCGAGAGTGGCACAATATGACTCATTTGTTTTTTTTATTTTCAGTCTGTATATTTCGTTGTGTAGGTGTATTTAATTAATTGCTTGTTGTGTAGGTAGTGAAGCATAGGTATGTCAATATTGATAAAATAAATGGGGATAGATAGGGAATAGGTATTCATTGTTATCTGTAACTAAGGGATCTTCGACAATATAGACAAATAAAACTAGCATCTTATAAAATATTATCTTAAAACTTAAACTTGAACTGCGATGTATTGCCCAACCTCGTGGTGTCAGGGTGCCGGCCGCGGAATCGCCCGACTTGACACCTTTTGGCCAAAACTCTTTCCTAATGAAGTTGGAATCTCACCACAATAGAATTAAAATTCACATCGAGACTCCCAACTTGATGTCCCTCAGGAGGAAGAGGATATTGCTTTTTATTGTATGAATAGTATACTAGTAGATTATTAAATGTGCTACACGTTTTTATAAAGTCAAAACGTTGTGAAGTTTATAAAAGTTGGTAGTTGTATAAGAAAATGTATTTTTTATGTGAGAAAATATATTATTAAGAATTTGATTTATTTTGTTCATCACTGTAAGCCTTACAGTGTAAGGTAAGGTGGGGTAAGACTATCACTTGTATGGAATCCTCATCCTGTTTGTCTTGTCTTATCCCACCTTACCTTAATTGTTGAGTGGTGTATTTTTAAATTCAAGGACTTCTTTATGAATCTTATTATCAGTACTGCCCTTAGACAAAAATGGAATTTTCACCTCAGCAGCTCGAACAGGGGTACTTTGCTTCTTAAAAACAGTGAGCAAAATGCGATTTCACACTGTTAGCAAACAGAAACAGACAAAAAAAAGTTCAAACGACATTCAACAGTATATTGACGGTTTATAATAGACCCCCGAAAAACTTCAGAACGCATCGTTCCAAACCACGTACGAGTATGAATTCTTAATAATTAATTAATAAAAATAAAGTTTAAGATTTGATAAAAACTGCCAAAAATACTATATTTTAGGTAGGTACCTATTTTATTGTACAATTGAAAATGATAATGAAAATGAAAAAGCGTTTATTGGTTACAATACTGTGTACAACACAATTAAAATAATGAACTCAAAAAATACACAGAATATCACGCAAAATTAATTATTTAACTTTTAAGACTTTCTACTATAGTTGACAAATAGTACGTATCCGCAATTCGGACCGTCTCTTACAAAGTTTTTTTTTTACAAAAAAAGTTGGCGATTGAAGTGTCAGTTGATGTTCGTTATTTCCATATGATTTTACTGAAATTTATTATTACTTTTTGTTTTTGTGTTCGATTGCGGTAATTAAACTTAATTGTTTGTATATCTTAAGAAAACATGAGTGCATAGGTATTAAGTGATGAAGAAGGATTACATTTTTCAAATTGTCTAATAGGTATGTTCTCACTGCTCAGGTGAAAAATTTTGTGTACTACACGAGATCAAAGTTATTTACATCGCGTGCGCTTTTAAGTCCCTTACTACACTCAAAATTATAAATTAGATTCACTCGTTACGCTCGTGAATCTATTATAGAATCTTTCGCTTGCACGGGACTCAAAATAAGCACTCGAAGAAATATCAAACTTTGATCTCTTGTTGTACAAATAACTATTTTCCTTTCAGTTAATGATTTTTCAAAACAGGTTAAGAAATAAAGGAGTTCTAATGATTTATTAGGGCTTAGTTAAAGACAGCGGGGTTTTATATTTTTTGACCTGTTCAAATAGAGTTTAGACAAAGCTAATACCAGTACTCATGCCATCATGTAAAGCTTACTGTGTGATGAGCACGAAAAATTATATTGGTATTTATCTAAGAAGTGCGCGGTTCACTCGGCCACCTAATCCGAAGTGTGCAAACTCAAAGGACTTTCGTGCGGCGGCGAAACATGTGAAACTTGTGAAATAGGGCGAAGTCTAGGGCTTTCGCCGATAGTTGTTTATTAATAGTTTATGCAACTGATACATAATGAGAGGCCTTAAAACACGAGTATGGTTTTATGAAACGAGCGTCAGTATGTTTCATAATAGGATCACACGAGTGTTTTAAGGCCTAATTATGTAGGTAGGTACAGTCGCATACACTACTTTAACTACACACATATCATAAATACTCTAAGATGGGTTCAGAAGCCGTAGGGAAATGACCTGCATTGCTACTAGTGCTACCTGTAAAATATCTATATACTATAGATATTAAAATAATGCATTAAAAAATAATAGTAAGTAGTAATAGTTATTTATTCAAATAACAAAGGGGCTTAAATAACATATTAAATATAAATTAACTTATTAAAATAAACTAAAACTACAAACAAATTAAAATTAATACTAAAATAAAAGAAACTAACCTATAAAATAAAAACCTAATCATAAAAAGAATACTCCATCTAGCAGGTCCGCCTGTGGCATGGTGCCCATTACTCTGGCGGCGTTTCCTCGCTGAACCGCCAGGGCGACTCGTTGCGAGAAATACGCGCCAGCCCTGGAATCTCCTGTGGCGTCAATCAGCCGTGCCGACAGAGCCCTCACAAAGGCCTGCATGTCCGCCGACCAAGGGCCCACTGTTTCTACTGCGAGCGCCGCAATCTCGTAGTCCTTAAGTAAGGACGGGTATTTGCGGCGCTTGAGAACCCGGGCCTGGTCAGCCGCACCGCCGGTCTGGGTGCGGGTCGCCTGGATGGTTCTGTTACTATTCCACCCGGGTAAGACGTGCTGGTGGATGATTCGGTTTCCGATCCCTGGGTTTTTGTCCTTTTTTTTTCGGACTCTCTTCAGGTCTTCCATGTCGCCGCTTGAATCCTTGTGTGCCTGTTGTTGGTTGTCCAGCTGCTGGACATGCTTCTGTAGGTGCTTCTAACCGTTCTTTAGACACTTGAGTTTCAGCATGTAATTTTCCACCAGCTGGTGGGTAATGGTGGGTACCATTGGATTGGATTTGGAGTACCATTGCAGCTGATAAACCGTCCAAATTTGATTTCGAATCCCATAGTTTAGAAATTTAATAAAACCAAATAAAAATAAGTAGGTACTTAAAATAATTTTGGGCCAAAATAATAGTTGTAATTGACATTTACATTGAAAAAATGGGATATATTTTATTTTATGGTCCTGGTTGTATTGTAGTGGGAGGGTTTTGGTTTGAAGTTGAAGAGTTTAATGGCATGTTTATATTTATGATTTCTTTATTTTGAATTGATTTTAGTATCTGGTTTGACACGTTAACAATTGCTTCACAGTAACTTCTAGTTACTGCGAAAGTACGGCGCTTTTTTGTTTTTGTATTGCGGACAGTTACTAAAATTTTATTAAAAATTTGGACACATTCACTAAACTGTAGATTATAAAATTCTTGTTGGCGCTAATAATACGTTTTCGGTTACTTCTTGGACATCGAAGTAGTGCGTTTGTTCATTCTCCATTCTTTAAAATCTTTGTACGCCTTCTCGTATTTGGCTCTCGATTTTTTTGGCAGTTTGTTGCAATCCTGGCTGCATTTACGATATCCGGCGGAGTGTTCATATCGTTCTCGGAGTCATTACTCATATTCTCAACTAAAATGTAAATTACAACTTTTCACAATTCTACTTTCGTAACAGCAAAAAACCAACCAACAAATGACAATAGTAATGAATGGCGGCATCGGCAATTCGATCCTCCGTCAAGACGATTTTTTTATAATCATAGACAAACGAATGAAGTCCCTATTCTCATGTCACTCGAAATCAAATGTCGTGCGGTTTATTATTAAAAAAAACATACTGAATTGACGTTTCGAATCGATAACTATTACAATATCTATAGATACTAGAATAGAGACCCACATGAGTATTGACAGCTGTTCCAAATTTAAACTCATAACCTTACAAAAATCGATACTATAATAACATTAAAGTACAAATTTTACCTACTACCACAGACAAGAAAGTTCTCATAGTAAAATTGGTTGTAATAATCCTGGTCATTTCCTACGGTTTCTGAACGCATTTTAGAGCACTAATGATATGTGCGAAGATAAACCAATATATGGCGGTCGTCGTCAGCGTCGTGCGTCCGTTTCGCGGCCGGAGCGTTAGAAACATAAGTCAGTTTTGTGCACGCTTCGTCATCTTAAGAATGCAGTTTGCTATACCTAATAACATAAAAAGTAATCGATATTTAAAACACCAATCCGATGGTGTGGGTATATGTACAATTGTACAGTCAAGGTATTCAATATCGACACGGACAAGGTGCCAAAAATATGTACACTCTACCTTAATTTATTGGCAATAAGGTCGTGTATACATAATTTTGGCACTTTACCCGTGTAGATAATGAATACCTTGACTGCACCCGTGTCTTAAATATTGACTTTATTTGTGTTAAGTTAGAAAATTAACTAGGTAGGTGCTAAACATCTGTTAAGGCCACAACAGTTACTTACTGGTTGCGTAAGTTTATTTCACTAAGTAGTGTAGTAAATAAAGGTAGTGGACCCCGCAGTAATTCCTCAGCCAGAACAAACTTTACAGTATGATAAAGTATCAATAAATAAAAAGTATTGTATAAATTTCCAAAGAATAATAATAATAGAATTAAAGTAAATACCTAAAGTCTTAAATCGTTAATATCTTTTTACAGAAAAATGCTCCGTTCAAACTTTCTTCACCGGGCATATTCATGTAACGTATTGCAACAATATATGACATATCAAAAAAAATATCCCAGCAGAAATACCAATATTAATAAAATATAATTTTTTGGCGTGTCTTGGACCGGAAAATTGCTCCGTTTAATTTTTTCACTGGAATGCCATTTTATTGCAGTTTTATACCTACAAAATGAAAATCTAAAAAAATTACCATGTAACTGTACTATTTTCAGAAATTCCCTTTTTACTCGCTGTGAAAAATTTCTCTATTCATTTTATTTACTGAATTAAGTTCACAGTTGTCTTTCTATTCAACTATAAAAACATCCAAAAAATAACGAGCGTATTAAAAACTAAATATATCGGGAGCAGTGTGTAGGGAGCGGGGTGTACAAGGGATGATATTTCTTTTGGATATTTTGGATTTAAGTGTATACGTGACTACTTAGTATATATTTAAAAAGAAATCAGGCTGAGAAATTTTCCACTCTCAGTTTTGAATAGTTCTAAAATACATAAATTTGGGTATGGATATTTTTTTTATTTTCTTACCCACTACGCCAGATTATATTCTAAGATCATATAAGAAGGAAAAAATTACAGCGCAATTTTCCGATGATAATGAGCGACAAAAACAGGAATTATCTTAAAAAAGTATTCTCATGTTTGACAAAAGTTTTAGATTTTTTTCTAGTATTACATACTGATACAAATAACTTATTTGGTAAAATAATTTTGGACGGAGGAATTACTCAGTTCAATATATAAACAGATTTGTAATTTTACGTATAAATACCTTAGTGTTTTTTTTTGGATATTTATATGTTAGTTTCGGCTCATACTATACAATAACCAAGCAAAATTTCATAGACTGAGAAATTAATGCATGGGTCTTCATACAACAACTTGCTTCATTTACTACACTAAAGCGCCAGTTGCCCCATCCCACTAACCCGGAGTGGAGTTACCATGGTTACCAGTACAATTTGTCGCTGAAATAACAGTTACCGCGCTTAACCCAGGGTTAGTGGGACTGTGCAAGTGACCCTAAGGAGCATATAAAAAAAGCAGACAACTTCAAAATTTTTTTTCTTCGTGTTTTAAATTTAAAGTATATTACTACATTGAGACTCGGACATAATTTATCAATTATAACTTTTTTACTCAAGAAATGTTGGTTGTTTATGCCGCGAGATGTGTCGATCAATTACTATATTCCTGACCTGTAGGGTTAGCACGAGTGCGTCGCGTCAGTATTTCGCGCATGAGATGACTACCCGTCCTATTATAACGAATGCTAGTTAGAAAAGGTGGTATTTTTTCTCGAATAATAAAATCAAAGTCAAAAATCTAAAAATGTACTTCAGAATGGAATCGCCTATCGAACTTTCTTTTTTATTAGGTTTTACATGACCTTTTCTGTGATATTTTTACTTTTTTTAGATACCTGCCACGTTCACTGTTTTAGTTTCATCAACTGAATTGTCGAAATGCACATTTTTGAAGCTACCGTTTTGTAGCAGCCTCCAACTGTTCCAGTTTGCTTCAGAGCAATGATTTTCTATCTAAAAGATATACCATTTTGGCTTGGTTACATTCACTGTTGATTACAAAGGTCCGAAGTCCAGCTAAATGAAATAGCTATCTTGTGCTCTTCTATAAATAAGATGCAACCCCAGTTTTTTCCCGCACTCATGGCAATATTCATAGTATTCACATAATAGTATTTTTTGAAATGGAATACCATAATGAGAGTCTATTTAAAAAAATGAAATCCGTAAATAAGGGTGGTACCTATCAATTTCTTTGTCCAATGTGTATTGCGTCTCACATTTTGCTTTATTGAGAGAGTGAGAGGCAATGACATTGGACAAAGAAATTGGACTGGTGGAATACGGGTGGTATTGAACAATTGAACAAATGAAATCTTTTGTTGTCATACTGTGATCGTATAGTTTTCTCGTATATATGGTTTTAGCGGTACTTTTCCTTAATGCTTTATACCAGTAGGTCTAGCAAGAGTACGCCGCGACAGTATCTCGTTCACGAGTTAGACTGTCCGTCTCTGTCTAATTTATACCTACACTTAGAAAAAGACGGGTTGATGAAGATTGTCGTAGACTTGTAGAATTTTGAGGAAACGGGAAATTTTTAATGGGGGCTGGAGCCGATACTGTGATTCTTAATCTTAAGAGAAATGTATACTCGCAGGTGGCTTATTTACCCCGTTAGTCCGTAGTCTCGTCAAATCACTAAAGTCTTAAATCTTCTTGAGCGGATGTGATATGTTTTTGTGGTATGTGGCGGGAGCGATATATCAACTTTAGTGGGCCACAATTGCTATTCTCATAAATATGGTTTCGATGTGTAGCTTGCTATAATTAATGTTCAAGTGAAGTCAGTTGTCAGTCTGTCAATATGTCAGCATCACGTCTCGGTGGCCAGTAGTCACCGTAGAATTTTTATTTAAAAGAGGTTATGCCGAAAAGGAATTTGGCGCAGTAGCGCCACCACCGGTAATCTATCTCGCTCGTGAGATACTGTCGCAGCACACTCGTGCTAACCCTACATCTACAAAGCTGATTATATTTTTAAATTGACCATTAAATCGGTCGAGTACCTGTTGTGTCAAGCAGAATAAGCATGCTTCCAAGTCTGACCAATACGGTTGGTAACCGTTGCTTTCTGTTGACGAATAGCAGCCTTTTCTGCAAGCTGAAACGAATATCATGTTGCTGAGTTGCTCAATCAATACAAATAGACTTACTCTAAAGTTGTCTGCTTTATTTTCGATACGGTCTTTAAAAGCCTTGTTAACACTACCCCACATCCCCCGTGGCTTACTGTCGCCTTATTGATAAGGAAAGAATACCATATGTTTCACAATAGGCAAGCCTGTGGGGAAAAGTTCTATTGACGCGTCGTCACGGACAAAATACATTAATTCATTTTTTGCATGAGTGTAGTGATATAATATATGAAAGTATGTATGTATGTATGTATAAACTCTTTATTGTACAAAACACAAATTTATGGCACAGGATGGGCAGTACAAAGGCAAGTTGCTTTCATATCGTACCAACTGAAAACTATAGCTGAAGTTGTTATAGTTTAAGTGTGGTTGTAGAGGGCAGAAGAATTGACAATTTGACACTAATATTCGTAGTTGACTTAGTTTACGATTTTTTTTTGTGGTGGAGGCAAGTGCTGTATTTGGCTAACTGTGCTTATTGACATTTACAAACAAAAACATCCTAGTAAAATATTGACGTTTTTCTTAAAATGTAGGTGATGATGATTTCACCTAGGTAGGTATCTATATTTTTTTAAGTTGTTCGTTTAAATAGTAACTGAAATGACATTGGTATCAAAAATTGCCTCGAGAGTAAGCTATAGCAAAGATACATTGATTGAGTAAGATGCGTAAAATCTAAGACAATATCGTGTTTGGAATTTGACAGGCAAACGAGGTGGCGCTGTACAGCTTCATACATTTTGCGGTAATTCCCGTTGTCAAAAGTTGACGTTTGACAATTCAGTGACCGTAATACATATGGCGTAGTACAGCGCCATCTGTTTTGGATGTCAAACTAAGAACACGTTTTATCTTACTTAGACTTTACCTCTACCAGAATCAATTATCTTTGGCTATAGAGGTAGGCAGTAGAATTGAAGTGAATGATTGATGACCTCAACTCTGGTGCCAATCCCTAAAGCCTGTCATAAAGCTACCTCTTCCTCACACTAAGGCGGTCTTCACATTGGATGCGGATTCGCACCCCCCGGGGCGCGAACGGGACAGAACTATATACGCGCATAGTGCTGTCTCGCTCACAACCGGAGCGGCGTGCATATCCGCTTCAGTGTGAGGTGTGTACCGCGTTTAGACCAGGCAATATTGAAAGAGATGGCATTATGACCTCAGTCGCCAGTTAATATTTCGCCTAAAACTGCACAGAAAACCGAATAAAATCGGTCGTCTGTGCAGTTTGATTGTATTGTTTGTATGTCCATAATTAATACCAGTGTTAAAATGAACACCCTCGTCATATTTAGATGAACACCTTGGCGGAGCAGCGTTCATTTTAAAATTGCGATTACACTAATTATTTTTCTAAAAAGTAAGTACCTAGACTTACAAGTGATGAACTGATGAATAAAGTTATTCACCACTTCTAAGCCCTTATTATGGTTAGAAAGCATTTTAGCGAATTGATATGTATGCAGATATTATGCTGCAAATAATATAAAATCAATCAAAAAGTATTTATTAAGACGCATGTTTCAACATAACAAATATAAATGTCTTTAATGATTATCACCACGGCGAGCATTAAGTGTTTCCAGATCAATCAATCTGTTTCCTTTACACTACCTGATTATATCTGCTTTTGCCTTAGAACTCGTTTCAGAAATATTCAGTTTAGGTTCTGTCCTGGTTGATTTATGATTCTAACGTTCTATTATTTTGTTTTGCGATAAATAATAAAATAGTCGTTTCCAATCGAATTTTGTGATTTGTTATAGCAATTCAGACTTTGTTTCTGTGGAATTTAGTAAATTATTGCGAACTTTTTTCTGAATCCGTTTTGCGAAATGTGTAATTGTAATCTGTTTTTTTAAATTTCCGTTAAGGACCCCGCAGCAAACATAGGGAATAAGTGGCTTCAGTTAAATCTCACGAAATTTTAGTATGATGTTAATTTGGCTCACCTGATATTTTTTTTTGTATGGGCACAACTCTCTCAGAAGTATACTTTCAGAAATAATCAAGTATATAATTTTCTATTTACGCGACATGTTTTCTAAAATCGATATATTGTTATGACACGCACTGACAGTTACTGACGTTATAAGGTGCAGCCACCAACTGTCAGTCATGTACGCTTGTTTAAGCCCGTGTATTTTTGATTCTTCCCGATGGTGAGACTACCGGATGAATTATAACAGTCAGTCATGGTAGATTTGGTTCTACTTACATAAATAACGCATCGTCATCACGAAATATATCGGATTGCTATATCGATTTTATGTAGGTTGTCGATTGGAATACGTTTCAAACCTCGAGGAGCGATAAGATTATTGCAGACAAAGCAAGGATTTTTTGCTGCCATCATCTGCTATAAGTATTTTGCTTATTTTAAGTCATGTGCTTATACCTAATAACGTAATTATCAAAGATAAAATATGCATGATCTTTATAATATTTCTGTCACGTTGACATCGCATGTTATTAGTTATCTATGTTACGAACGACATGCAAAACAGGACAAAGAGGAGGAATTATGTAAAAATGGTTAACAAACACATTTTTTGTATAAAACAATTACATTGATTATTTCTGAAAGTATACTTCTGAGAGAGTTGTGCCCATACAAAAAAATAATCAGGAGAGCCAAATTAACATCATACCAAAATTTAGTGAGATTTAACTGAAACCACTTTTTCCCTATGATTGCTGCGGGGTCCTTTGTGTTCATTGTAGGGAGTATGACTCAGTCCGAGCTTGCTTCTGCGTCGTATGGTACTATATGTAATTGGCTTTGCGAATTTATTTTTTATAAAATAAATTTATCTTGTGTTATCTTTGAATATGTGGTACTTTGCTTCCGGAAACTGTTTTGAAATTGTATTGTCGTATATTATAAAACTGAAATGGTTGCAGTACAGATGTAATGCATAATTATTTCCATAGTATTTTCACGAAAACGTACGAACGCGTCTTGCTGTCAGTCAGTCCCGGTACAGTCACCTGCAATAGTATGTTACTATTCGAAGGCCGCAAAAATATGTGACACGCTCTTATGGCTCTACAAATAAGATCGTGTCAGATATTTTTGCGGCCTTTGTTGTGTAACATATTATTGCAGGTGACTGTACAAAAAGTACTGAGGTTAACTGAAGTTAGCATGGCAAATAGGTAGAACGTTGTACGATGGAAAACAATTATGCACTACATTTGTACCTGGCTGAATATGTGCATCTTCACAAAATATCAATAATTGGTTTTAGTGTAAAGCCGCGTTTTCACTTAGTGTTCTGAGCAATCATGTTGTTTTGAGCAAATTTTTGCTGTGCTGCCGATGTTCGCTCAAAGTAGCAAAAATCTGTTTTTATTTAATGAGTAAACGAACAGTAAAGGTATGAATAAAAAATCGTGCCGAATCAGTTCGCTGGCGGAGTTGCAGAGATAACTGCAACTCCCCCCCCCCCCCCTGCATATGTAAAGATACCAAACCTGGCCAAAACCAAACAGGACCATGGGTAACAAGCGTTGATTTGGGCACTCCGAGATGAAGGTATCGGCCTTCATTGTTTGTGTGATGACAAATGGCTTGCACAACTTCCCGTACTAACAGGTGACCTGCCAAATCTTTGTTTTTTGGTTGATTTTTTCGACGAAAATGGACTTTCAGCATTAAGGACATCCTGGTTTTCTCGTACAGTGTAAAATTGGTCACCTGCAAACATTTTATAGTAAAATTTTATGTAGGCTTTGTCGTTAATAATAATGCCCGAAGCTCCGAAAATCTTGTGCCGAAGCACAATAGGCTATTATAAAATTTTCTCACCCGTGGTTTAACGCATGCGGGCCGGTTTAGGGCTCCATTTTGGTTTCTTCTGCTTTTTAAAGGTCTTACAATCATATTTTGGATCTATAGGTCTCCTTATCCGACCACTTCTTGGTGCATCGTAAAAGGTGAATCATTACTATACTTTCGAATAGCCTTACGTGCGGCTCCGATGTTAATTACTGCAGAATTCGCTAACTTTTTGAGCGTGAAGTTAGGAATCTTTGACCATTTGTGCACAATATATTTTCGTGTCTCTGAAGAAATGCCCCACACACAAGCTTTGCGAAGAACGTAAATAATTATAGATAAATAAGTAACTGACGATTTCATATACGTTTTTTTATCTAGTTAGTAGTATGAATCCATAGCAAAGTTGTACGTATACTTTCTGGAACACCCGATATTTCATAATATCGGCAATGTATGTGAAAATATCGTTTTTTATTGCAGCATTGTAAATTTTATTTTTTTGATCCCATAAGCATGGGTGGATTCGACAATTTTCAAAGGATTTATCTTGCTTCCCCTCTATCTCGCATAGAATTCAGAAAAATGATCGGATACTGACCGAGCACGCACAACGCCGAGCGAATGCACAAAGTAGTCGTTTTCAATGAACGAATTAGTAAGCGAGCAATCTTTCGCCGAGACAAGCCGATGTGATCATCACCGAACAAACATGTTCGTTCGTTGTTCGCACGCAAGTGTTTCCATTTACCGAACGAACGAACAATTGCTCGCTCATAACTGTTCAGAACACTAAGTGAAAACGCGGCTTCAGCTATTAGAGCGAGACCAAGCTAAGTAGGCAGCGATTTTGATACCACAGACTACGCAAGTGTCATTTTAAACGTCATAATTTCATACTAGGAGCGATGCATATGTTTTCGTCTAGACAGACCATTTTTTCGCGTTTGTACAAAAATAATGTTTTAGTTTAATAAATACTAATATTTAATGCTAATACTAATGTAGTTTAATTTTATATAGTAATATTCTACAATAAATAATCCAAATACAAGAAATACCGTTTGTATTGAAAGAAAAATAATAACGAATTTTAATTTTTATTTGACGGGTAGGAATAAGTATAATAGATGTGAAAAGGCCTATAACTCGGGAAAGCAACACGGTTCTGCCAATGTACTTACAATTTTGTTTCAAGCCCATGCATGCAGCAGTGCTGTAGGAGAGGACAACATGATTTGGACAACGTTTTTGAAAAGTACATTTTTTCAGCAATAAAAGTCTCAGGCAATTTTATTGTACGATCAAAATAAACTAGATTAAACATTACTATTGTGGTTCCCATTACTGGGTCATTTTATCTTCACTTCACGTGTAAAAATTATTAGAATTAACAAAATTGTTGTGTAGAACTAGACGAACTAATTTTAATCGGGGCTAGTAGAACTTTGATGTTTACATTAACACTTACACTGTCTGGGCTATCAAAACCACTGCCAACTTAGCTTGTTCTAACCGGAATACCACTGACGTCTGTCATAAAGCTGTCTCTCTTTCACACTAATACTAGGTAGGCAAGAGTGGAAGAAATGGCATTATGAGCACAGTTGGTATTGCGGCCAATATAGTACAATCAGCAACAGAAATTGCTAAGCGTGCCAGGTGTTCAGAATAATCTGCATTCTCATCGCCCTCTTAGCTACTGAAGTTGCTGGCTGTACGATGCACACGGACACAACTTAAAAAAAACCTCTTAAGTAATGATTACACGGATAAATCTATATCTGGTTTAATTCATCGCCCATATTGGATTTACATACTGTATAGGTATCGGCAGGAGAGTTGAGGTGAATTATTTTTAAGAGAAACAATTGGTTTATTACCGACCGACAAACCGCTGTCCACTTGATTGGAAGATTAGTATTTTTTTTCTTAACCTTCCCGGTTTGTTAGAAATAACTTTTTTTGTACTAACCGACCAACTTTCTTCAGTTGGTAATAAGAATAAGCAACTGACACGCTACCGACCCATGGTTCAACCGCTATGTCCAACTGATTGTGCCACGGGTAAGTAAAATTATCCGTGGTTCAACTGACCGTAGTTATGCAGAAAACGACCAACTCAATTTTTTTATCAATGCAGAAAGCGACTAAAGCTACTGAGTTAGGGTGTAAGTCACTTTGACAAAAATAAAAAGTTGGTCGCTTTCTACAGAACTACGGTCAACTGTCAGAATACTTTTTATCTACGATATATTGTTATGACCCACGCGGGGGGAGGGGGACTTAATTGTCCTAGTTTATGAACCACCGCTATGTCCAACTGGTGGTACCATGGGTAAATAAAACTATCCGTGGTTCGACTGTCCGTCAATATGTCAAAGCACTTTTTTAGGGTTCCGTAGTCAACTAGGAACCCTTATAGGTTTGGTTAAAAAAGTACGAACGATATATTAATGTTATTTTATTTATTACCAGCAATTAACAATTTTTAAGTTGGTTATACTTATAACATTGTCTACCGAACAGTTGCCTTTTAAAATACGAATAATGTCCGCAGCATTCTCCTCGTTAAAATGACGAATATTATGCAAAGCTCATTCAACTCCTTCAAATTTCCCTCTCTTAAATGCGTAGGACACACGTTACACCTCGGAAGTACATAAAAATTGAATTCCAGCAACATATTCGTCTTCATCATATCGGATATCGGTACCAGATCTTCACTGCCGCAACCGCAGAACAAGCTATCTTTAGGATTGACGCGTGCCCGCGTAAGTTAGTGTAGGTCGGTTCCAAGACCAAAAGCTTCATTTGGTGGATCGTTTAGGCCCTGGTCTCCTATTTTACGCTATACGCGGCGTCTCATCACGCCGTACGCTGCGTCTGAATGCTCACTATACAGATGTACTGGTGCGGTCTCTTTCTCACGCCGACAATGGCGTCTTGACGTCGCACGCGGCATCCAAAAGTTGTGCGCCGCGTCTCTAGTCATTTCGAAGCATTGCAGCGTGAACGTCGTCTCTCGCGTCAAAACAAAATGTCGAAATTTAATAAAGAAAAAGACGAGTTATTAATAGAATCGATTAAATCTTTTAATGCACTGTATGACAAAAGTGAAAGGAATCATAAAAACAATATTTATAAACATCAATGTTGGGAAAAAATTAGTGATGCAGCAATGACTACGCCCTTCTCTGCGGCGGACGTATTGACCGCTGACGCTGTGCGTTGCGTTCAGACGTCGATCGGAGCGGAATTGAACGCTGACGCTGACGGCAGACGCCGCGTACAGCATAAAATAGGAGACCAGGGCCTTACATATGGATATCGTCGTTGTACAAATTATGACCACTCATTTTAGGGAAAATAAAATCGAGAATACCTAAGTATCAATCTTCTGTCTCAAGACAGCACGGAAGTCTTTTTTTGTATTGTTGGGGTCCAGTTCTGTGTAAAAAGGTTAATCACCTTAATGATAATTGATAACAGATCCAGTACATTTTTCTTTTTTGTATAAGGAACACCGGCAATATAGTCCGCTAGACTTTTCTTTTAAAGGTTTCACTCTGTAGAACTGCCATCCGTTAAATAATTCTCTAATTTCTCTGAATTATTCTAAAGTCGCAGTTTTCTGCCATTTCTTACATTTATCCGTATTCACACTTCACAGCAAACTAACAAATGCAAGCTTTGACACTGTGATGTCATTTCTGAGAATTTCTTTTATTTTTTGTCATCTTTATATATTTTGACCTTTTTCCACTTTTGTGTTATTTTTAATCAGGATCGCGAGTCGTTTCATCCTTATAGGATAAAAAAAGTGTCCTAAAATTTCCATACATTCTCGCTGATCGCGCGAATCGCGTGTCTGCTTCTTCGTGATTTGAGCGTAAATGCCCAACGTTTCTGGACATGTTAGTAAATACTTCTGTAGGATCGGAAAATCCACCTGCTGTCACTAACTCTTGATGTACGTTTTTATTAGTATCACTAAAAGCTTCAACCAGGGATTTTGATATGTAATTCTTGAGACTCGCTTTGTTTTCATTCGAATTGATGAAACTATCCCATTTTTTTGGGTAGAATTGTATCAGGGCCTAATTTCCTGTTGTACTATAGCCACAGAATTACTTCTTTTTAATAATAATTGTGACTCAAAATGTTCTCATGTCGGTCGCCGAATATTCGGTATTCGGCCAAGAGAGTGGCCGAATATTCGGTATTCGGCCAAATTCACTATTCGGGGCATCTCTAATAATAATGTCAAAAAGCATTAAGAGCCCATCAACGTGCACACAAGCGCCACTGCTAAATAATCGTGATTATATACTTGGTCAAGCAGATCTTGTCAGTAGAAAAAGGCGGCAAATTTGAAAAATGTAGGCGCGAAGGGATATAGTCTCACAGAAAATTTGAATTTCGCGCCTTTTTCTACTGACAACTTTTGCTTGACCATCTATATAACGTTTTAATTAAATAATAACAAATAAAATAATATTTACTGTAGGTATATCGTGTAACAATACTTCTTGTACGTAATAAATGTCTAATGGCAAAATAAAAATATATAAAGTTTTTGATCATTCAAAATTTTTTGGTGTGGACGCGAACAAGACAATATCACACATAAAAAATCATTGCGTTTGCATATACACGATCTCCTTTGGCAGTCTGTAGCACAAACACACCGCGTCAACTCTGTAGACACTTTCCAGTGCGTTTCTTGTGTGGTCCAATATGGTTCCCATATATTAGGTCATTACCTATGAAATTGGCGTTTTGTTCGGAGAATTTCAACGAAACACGAATTTCCATACAATTAATTTTGCGGATATTTTTTTGATGGCTAATTCAAACCAAACAAAATTTTTCCAGTAATTTTTGACACCTTTAAGGTATGTTTTCAATATCTCCATTTCTTGAAAATTGGTACCATTAGAAAAATATAAGTAATTTTAATACTCGAACCGACAGCACATGAAAAGACCTATTTTCAAGGCTTAATTCTGAACACTTAACAATAAAAAATAACAATTAATTGTATGTAAAATCGTTGTTTATTAAGTAAGTGCACTGTAGTTTTATTGTAATTGTGTATGTACTTTTGTAAAAAAAAAAACTAGGATCAGACTTATATCTATGAACAAAAACGCCAATTTCATAGGTAAGGACCTAATATTGTCATCTGACTGCTTCCATCCCCAGTGCTGGGGTGGCGTTAGGGTCTGCTCAAGCTTGTCAGCCTTTCCCCATAATTGTCCAGCTTGATAACCCGCCCGTTTCGCGTGCTGCATTAGAGCACAATAAGGCTTGTGTTGTGAGTTCTAGACGACGATATATACAAGGTGTCCCAAGAAGTAGTGATATACTGAAGCTGGGAGGTAGAGGACCTAGAGGGCTATCTGAGTCACCCCCATGTATGTTCCGCGATTTTTCGTATTTTCGGAGTTATGACTTTTTTTTTAATTTTGCACCTATCCCCGAGTATGATGAGATTTTTATTTATGGTGACGTGAATTATTGCGGTAGATACTTGATTTTTTTTGTGTGCTAAGCTGATAGATAGGCCAATTCAGTATGGTAACATTTACTATCGTTAGATCTTTGAATGGAATTAAAAAAAAATTAATGCCAAGAAAGATAAAATTACCCAGTATGTTCACAACTTCAAGAGCCCTTAAAAAAATAATAGCACATAAAAAAAATTACCGTTTGGCTTTTAAAAACTTGCTCTATCTATCAGGTAGCTACCCAGAAAATTTCATTTTATTATTCATAAGGCTTCAATCAAAAATAGACTGGTTTTATTTTTCATAAAATCGATTTCGACTGGCAAATCATATTACTTTTTGGCAACCGGGTTTTTTAACCTAATTAGACCCCACTGAATCCGGATTTGCCGGTTGCTTAATCGAAATCTTGACCGGAAGTGAGATATTTGTCATTAAAGGTCCTTTTTTTTAGTTTTTCGTAAATAACTCTTAAACGGTGGCGCATAGCAAAAAATGTTCTATTACAAAAGTAATCTGCATAAAATTGTCTACAAGAAAGATTCAGTACAATTTTTCGCTAGGATCAATATTCAAAGAGATATTAACGCGGGAAATTTAATTATAATCACTTCTAAGGTCCCTTTTTTTATTTTTTCGTAAATAACTCATAAACGGTGGCCAATATCAAAAAATGTTGTTAAACGATAATAATCTACACAAAATTTTGAACATAAAAGATTCAGTACACTTTACGCAGGCATCAATATTTAAAAAGATAATAAAGAGGGAAAGTTCTAGTATAATAAATTCTAAGTTTCCTTGCTTTTATTTATTCGTTAATAATTTGAAAAGTGTGACTCATAGCAAAAAATATCTTATACATAAATAATAAACATAAAATTTCCTACAAGAAACATGTAGAACACTTTTCGCTAGGATCAATATTTAAAAAGACAGAGCAGCGGGTAAGTTATAAATAATCAATTTTAAAGTCCCTTTTTAGTTTTTTGTAAATAACTCGTAAACGGTGTCCCATAGCAAAATAGGTTTTTAAGAATAAGTTATCTACATAAAATTTCCTCCAAAAAATATCTCGAATACTTTTCTCTAGGATCAATATTTAAAGCGATATTAAAGGAAGAAAGTTGATTACAATCAGTTCACAGGTCACTTTTATTAGTTTTTCGTAAATAACTCGTGAACGGTGGCCCGTTGCAAAACAATATTAAACATAAACATTAAACATAAAATTGTCCACAAAAAAGGTTCTGTACACTTTTTCGTTACGATCAATATTTAAAGAGGTATTAAAGGGGGTAAGTTAATTGTAATCAATTTCCAGGTCCCTATTTTTAGGTTTTCGTAAATGACTAATACATTGTTAAAAATTGGGTAATGTACAGTCGCCATCAAGATATATCGGAGCGGCCAAGGTGTTCATAATATCTGAACACGCGCCCTAACGCCTTGACAATAGAGGCGTGTACAGATATTTGTGAGCGCCTTGGCCGTTCTGATATATCTGATGGCGACTGTACATTACCCAATTTTTAACAATGTATTTTTTAAATGTGAAACGCGAGTGAATTGCCTTTAAAAATCCTGTAGCCAAAAAATTACCACCCCCTTTATCTCCGAAACTACTGGATCTACAATTTTGAAAAAAAAAAAAAAACATACAAAATAGTTCTTTGCCTATAGATGATAGGAAAACCTATTAGAAATATGCAGTCAAGCGTGAGTCGGACCAATTACTTAGTTTTTGAACCGACCCCTACAGGATTTTTAAAGGCAATTCACTCGCGTTTCACATATAAAAATTACATTGTTAAAAATTGGGTAATGTACAGTCGCCATCAGATATATCAGAACGGCCAAGGCGCTCACAAATATCTGTACACGCCTCTATTGTCAAGGCGTTAGGGCGCGTGTTCAGATATTATGAACACCTTGGCCGCTCCGATATATCTGATGGCGACTGTACATTACCCAATTTTTAACAATGTATTAGTCATTTACGAAAACCTAAAAATAGGGACCTGGAAATTGATTACAATTAACTTACCCCCTTTAATACCTCTTTAAATATTGATCGTAACGAAAAAGTGTACAGAACCTTTTTTGTGGACAATTTTATGTTTAATGTTTATGTATAATATTGTTTTGCAACGGGCCACCGTTTACGAGTTATTTACGAAAAACTAAAAAAAAAGTGACCTGTGAACTGATTGTAATCAACTTTCTTCCTTTAATATCGCTTTAAATATTGATCCTAGAGAAAAGTATTCGAGATATTTTTTGGAGGAAATTTTATGTAGATAACTTATTCTTAAAAACCTATTTAGCTATGGGACACCGTTTACGAGTTATTTACAAAAAACTAAAAAGGGACTTTAAAATTGATTATTTATAACTTACCCGCTGCTCTGTCTTTTTAAATATTGATCCTAGCGAAAAGTGTTCTACATGTTTCTTGTAGGAAAGTCACACTTTTCAAATTATTAACGAATAAATAAAAACAAGGAAACTTAGAATTTATTATACTAGAACTTTCCCTCTTTATTATCTTTTTAAATATTGATCCCTGCGAAAAGTGTACTGAATCTTTTTTGTTCAAAATGTTGTGTAGATTATTATCGTTTAACAACATTTTTTGATATTGGCCACCGTTTATGAGTTATTTACGAAAAACTAAAAAAGGGACCTTAGAAGTGATTATAATTAAATTTCCCGTGTTAATATCTCTTTGAATATTGATCCTAGCGAAAAATTGTACTGAATCTTTCTTGTAGGCAATTTTATGCAGATTACTTATGCAATAGAACATTTTTTGCTATGCGCCACCGTTTAAGAGTTATTACGAAAAACTAAAAAAAAGGACCTTTAATGTCAAATATCTCACTTCCGGTCAAGATTTCGATTAAGCAACCGGCAAATTCGGATTCAGCGGGGTCTGATTAGGTTAAAAAACCCGATTGCCAAAAAGTAATATGATTTGCCAGTCGAATCAAGAAGGAGAGCGATTTTGAATTTTTATGTCTAGTCTAAAAATGTAATTCTAAATGTGGTAAGTGCAAAATTTTAATTTATATGATGATTAATGCAAACAAAGTAAAACCAATTACAAGGTGTTTAATTACAAGAAATTTTCAAAAGGGCCCCTCTGTTGCTCAATGCAAGTGCGACGTCGCCGGAAAAAATTGTCTTTTAAACGTCTGAATGCAATTCTATTATTTTTAATGGTTACTTCTGCTACTCTCAATTTCCGGGTTAACTCATCCAAATTGCGGCATTCTCTCGAGTAGAAGAGGTCTTTGTAGTATCCCCATACAAAAAAATCAATGGGGTTTAGGTCGGGGGACCGTGGAGGCCAGGCCTTAAGGCAGGCGTCACCCCGGCCGCAACGACCAATGCATCTTTCAGGGTATCTTTGATTTAAATAGTTTCTCACGTCCAAGGCAAAATGGCATGGTGCACCATCACACTGCAGTACTATGCTTCTGCGTGTCTCCAGGTCCACATCTTCTAACAGCGGGGGCAGATCGACGCGTAGAAAATTTAAAAAGTGATTGCCGCCCAAGCGGTCTTGCAGCTGAAAGGGCCCGATTAGCTGCCGTTAAGTATGCCAGACCAAAGGTTCACACTAAAGTGTTCTTGGAATGTCGATTGTCTTTATAAATTCGGATTTTCAATTGCCCATGAGTGAGAATTGTGCATATTAAAAATCCCATTTCGTCTAAAGTGGGATTCATCCGTCCACAAGATTTGGTTAAAAACATTTTCGTTATCAGCTTCTCTCCTCAGCGTTTCCTGACAGAATTCAATTCGCCGATTGTAATCTTCCGGTTACAACTGTTGCACTTTTCTAATGTGAAACGGATGATATCCTACGCTCTGTAGTGTACGGTGTACCTGAGATTTAGAAAGTCCGGTACTGACCGGTACGACGTTTTATAACTCTCACACTGGTCGACGGGTCTCTTTCTATTTCTTCAACAACTGCATCTACTACATCAGGATCCGGCATAGTGGCCATACGGCCTGATCTGGTACCCGGTATGTGACCTTCCAAATACGCATTATGTACTCTTAAGATCATGCGATAGTCAGGAAACGTTTCAGGTTGAGGCCCGCCTCTTCGTTCCACATGTTCCCGGTACAGCCTTGAAGCTTCCGCTGCATTCCCCCTAGCATAACCGTAATAGTAATGCATTTCTGCGTAGTCACGCACAAGTAAACATGATCACTTACACGCAAACTCAAGTCCAGTTAAATAATGCCAAGTCGTCGATTCCAGGTAATAACACTAATCCAAATCGTAATGCAAGTCAAAGTCCATATGAATAGCCAAAATGATTAGGGAAACGAACAATTAGCAGTATTAAAACACAATTTTTAAATTATTGAAAAATAACAACGATGACCAAACAACGTGAAAATTTTGTCATGCGTCAACCGTCTTTTGTTTTTTGTTCTTTTTCTATTGATGGCCAGTGCGTGATTAATAACGATTTTTTTTAGAAAGGTTTTGCTTTGCTTGCGTTAATCATCATGTAAATTAAAATTTTGCACTTACCATATTTAGATTTAAATTTTTTTGATTGAAGCCTTATGAATAATAAAATGAAATTTTCAGGGTAGCTACCTGATAGATAGAGCCAGTTTTTAAAAGCCAAACGGTAATTTTTAGGGTTCCGTACCCAAAGGGTAAAACGGGACCCTATTACTAAGACTCCGCTGTCCGTCCGTCCGTCCGTCTGTCACCAGGCTGTATCTCGTGATCTGTGATAGCTAGACAGCTGAAATTTTCACAGATGATGTATTTCTGTTGCCGCTATAACAACAAATACTAAAAACAGAATAAAATAAAGATTTAAGTGGGGCTCCCATACAACAAACGTGATTTTTGACCGAAGTTAAGCAACGTCGGGCGGGGTCAGTACTTGGATGGGTGACCGTTTTTATAGATAATGGTACGAAACCCTTCGTGTGCGAGTCCGACTCGCACTTACCCGGTTTTTTTTTATGTGATTTAATTTTTTTAAGGGCCCTTGAAGTTGTGAACATACTGGGTAATTTTATCTTTCTTGGCATTATTTTTTTTTTAATTCCATTCAACGATCTAACGATAGTAAATGTTACCATACTGAATTGGCCTATCTATCAGCTTAGCACACAAAAAAATCTAGCATCTACCGCAATAATTCACGTCACCATAAATAAAAATCTCATCGTACTCGGCGATAGGTGAAAAATTAAAAAAAAAAATCATAACTCCGAAAATACGAAAAATCGCGGAACATACATGGGGGTGATTCAGATAGCCCTCTAGGTTCTCTACCTCCCAGCTTCAGTATATCACTACTTCTTGGGTATATACAAGCCCTGGTAAGGGCATTTATTTGTGTGATGAACGGTGGCGGTGCGGTCTTTGCCGCCCTAGGCCCCAGGCCCTGTAGCCGCCCCTTTCTCAGCACTCATCATAGTGACTACATTTTGAGTTAGCGATGTGACGAGTCCACTTTTTTTCAATTGGAATCATTCGAATTGATTCGGCCGCTGATTCGAGTTGACTCGACTCGACGGTTCGCGTTGTTCGCGACAAGGTCACGGGCCGCGGAGCCGCAAACTTGAGTTGAGACGGCGAGTCAAGCGGCAGTTGTTGTAAACAGAACCTTCAGGGCACCGAATTAAGGTTTATTTTTGAATAGCCATACTAGCAGTGAACTCGACTCGGGATGGCGAATCAAGCGGCAGTTGTTGTAAAAAGAACCTTCGGGCCACGGAATTAAGGTTTATTTTTGAATGGTCATAGTACCAGTCAACTCGAATTGAGACGGCGAATCAACCCAAGTAGCATTGCAAGCTGTATATAAGCTGTATTAAAGTTTATTTGTATACTATAAGCTGTAAAGTTAGGCCGTACAAAGGCTGTATAAGCGCTTATACAGCCCTTATAAGTAAGAAAAGGGCCTAAATTATACTGCCTTTGGCGTTATTAGAGCTGTAGAGTAGCTGTATAAGCAATACATAGGCTGCATAATAGCTGCATTACAGCTATATTTCGGTGTAACAGGAAACCTTAACACTACAGATAATCTCTTATAAGTACGATATAAGAATATAAGTTTTAAATTAGTTATAAGAAAGAATTACAAGAGAATAATAATCATTTAAGAAACTAAAATGTCTTAATCTTGTTCATTCATAATATAGTAATGGCGACAATAAAGTGTTAAGTATAGTGGATGGTAAAAGTAAAAGTAAATATTATACAGGACTTGAATGGAATATTACATTATTGGTAAGTGCGGATTATTATTTATTGTGAACCTGTGTATCTTTTCTGGCAAAATATTTACGCGCCTGCAAAATAACAAAGAGAAACCATAAGGAAAATATAAAAAATCGGTAAAGTTACTGTTTGTTTTTAAGGTTAGAGTATCATAAATATTTATAAATATTAATTCTAAGCCTAAACAATTTATTTTAGCTGGTAATCATAACACGGCGTTAGTCTGCTAAATATTTGCAAGTATTTCTTTAATTATATTTACAAATACGTTTTTTTTATTATTGTAAAATGGCGACAATTTTTAAACAGCCTACAGGATAGTTGGAGAGCATTATAATCTTAGTAGCTGTGCTGTGTAATAAATGGAGTGTCTTTTACAGCTTTTGTAATTAAAACAGCTTTATAATAGAATATTTGTATTCGTTTGGCTGTATTTCGGTTCTCTGTACATAAGTTATAATTCTCTTTAGAAATCCGTATAACAAATTAAAAACCTGTACTGTAACTGTCATATATTCCTTTAGTTTTATAATACACTTATTTTCAGAAATCATTACACTACTATACTTAAACGAGTGTAAAATTACGCCAAAAGATTGTTATAAGCGACTCTATCAGTAATACAGAAAAAAGCTGTACTATAGCTGCCATTTATTCATTTGGTTTTATAATACCCTTACAGACAGAAGTTATACAACTACTATTCTTATAGGAGAGTAAGATTACGCCATAAGAAATAGCTTTAAAACGGGGTTGACAGATACATTTGTACAGCTACAAGTGCCAAGTGATACTACAATACAGCCTGTACACAGCTTTTACGATAAAATTAGCTTGTAGTCTCTCAAAACACTTTTAGTTTTATAGTAGATTTTTTATATTCTGATAAAGCACCCCATGCTTCCGCAGAAACCTTTATAATGATTTTATACAGCTTGAGCTGTATAATGTCTGTAAAGTACCTTTTATACAGCATAATTTTTTTCTGACACTCTTATACGTCCCTTAAATCACTCTAAGTTCTCAATTGGCTGCTATATTGATGTTGCCGACACTTCCATGCTACTTGGGAAGCAGCAGTTGTTGTAAAAAGAACCTTCGGGCTACCCAATTAAGGTTTATTTTTGAATGGCCTTAGTAGCAGTGTGATAGCGTTGACTCGGCTCGGAGAGTTGGCGAATTGGCGATTCATTCGCCGAGTTAGCGGATCGAATACCAAGTTACCAGTTAGTTTAGTGGCCGAGTTGATTAGAATTGCCAATAGTCTTGATTCGAATCCACTCATCTGTAGGTTGATTCGGATTATTCGAATCAGATAACTCGACTCGCCCATCGCTATTTTGAGTTATTTCTTGTTATCTCTTATTCCTCGCGTTATCCCGGCATTTTGCCACGGCTCATGGGAGCCTGGGGTCCGCTTGACAACTAATCCCAAGAATTGACGTAGGCACTAGTTTTTACTACGAAAGCTACTGCTATCTGACCTTCCAACCCAGAGGGAAAACTAGGCCTTATTGGGATTAGTCCGGTTTCCTCATCGAAAAGCGACTGGTAAATGTCAAATGATATTTCGTACATAAGTTCCGAAAAACTCATTGGTACGGGTTTGAACCCGCGACCTTCGGATTGCAGGCCCCACGCTCTTACCGCTAGGCCACCAGCGCTTGAGTTATTTCTTGTTATCAGCGAATTTTTAGTCACAATTTGCCGCCCCTTAATATCTTCCCGCCCTAGGCCCGGGTCTACTTGGCCTTAGGGCAAATTCACCACTGGTGATGAACACACAAATAAATGCCCTTACCAGGATTCGAACCTGTGACCTCCTGCTTCATAGGCAGGGTCACTACCGACTAGGTTAGGAGGCCGTTTCATTGATAGATTGATAGATTGATAGATCACAATTTGTACCTAATAATAAAAAAAAAAATACTAATACTAAATATTTTCGATATTAATTTCTTGGGGTTAGATATGAGGATATTGGGGATATTTATTTGAGGTATATTTTACAAAAAATAATTCAACGGTTTCGTATCTGGAGGAGCCTAAACTTGGTATGTATTATTTTTATTTTTATTGAATACAAGTGACGGAAACAATAATGTGATATATTTTTAGAACCGGCTCAAAATGCCCTTTCATTTAATATCACACACGATACGTTTCTGATCAAAAATTATTTTTTCCATACAAAAAAAAGATGACGTCATAACTCCTCTCCTTTTTTTCTTCTCTTTTGGTGCTACGGGTCAAATTGATTCGAATGGTCTAAAGATAAATCGTACCGATTTTCATACAAGGAGAAAAAAATCTAGTGTTCTTTACCAGAATATTGTAACCCACTTACCTAGTATCGTAGTAAATAATCTTTGTGTAATATACAAACCCTATCTGTAGCCATCATTATAGGACAGGGTAGAGTTTATCAGATATTTCATTAGTGTTCAATATCATTATTGCGGACTTGAAACCCCGTAGTTTTAAGAACACCAGATTTTTTATTAGTTTTAAGTATAATTTTAGCTGACTGAAATAATCAACAATTTCTGTTTACTATATACAGTATTGGAGAATACCAGATTTATGTTTGTGTTAAAAATAATTGTTGTGGCATGAAATAAACAGTATGTTCTGTTTACTATATATATCGTAGAGTTTAACCCTTTATAAGGCAGAGACGATTTGGAAACCACTTAGTTAATAAACATTTACGGAGAAGAACATCCTCTTTTTTATTTAACTATAATGGTATTATATAGCGAGTACATCAGGCTTTCTTTCCTCATTCATACTTTTTCGGTCAGTATTTAATTTTAGTGTAATTAATTAATTTATAGTATGTGGTCAACTTATGCACTATGCCTGTCAAGGGAAGCAAGCTATCGTCATTGTTTCCATTATACTATTAAAAATATACACGTCGCTGTATCTAATAATTTGAATTATAGCTCTTGCAATTCACGATGGCGAGTGGCGAGACTCTTATTGGTATGATGACAAGGTCTAATTTTGATAAATCCACTCTCCATCGTGAATTGCAATAACTGTACTACGTTGTTTGTAGTGTCAGGAAAGTGTATCATTTGCCACTTTAAGATTAATAAAATTATAAAAGGTTACATGCTACATCGATAAGTATTGTAATTAGAACTTTATGCGGAAGTCTCTTTCTAACTCCTTGATAGAAAGAGACTTCCGCTTGTAAATTGTATCGTGAAACGGGCCACAGATTATAATTTTTTCAGTGATATTCGTATATTAATCCTACCCACTACAAGATACACAATAATGTTCGATTTACCGTATGTAGTCAATTAAACGCCAGTCTGTACAGAGCACGTTATGTTTGTTATGTCAATGTCAATGAATAGGTGTATTGGAAACAGATCATCTGCAAACTCAAGTGCACTAACAGGCTGAGTGCATATATTGACCACATGTTTTTCTTAATGATTTCGTTTTTTTTTTGCCGTAGATGTGTTCTCCAGTGCATTACAAACATGGTAGTGTATTTAACTTTCACGTAGCATATCTGTATAACTGGGGCCTTATAAAGGGTTAACGGGTTTTATATTTGTGTTCAGTAAATCATTATTGCGGACTGAAATTGTAATATACTGTCGAGTGAAACAGAGTTAGGTTAAATATCTTAGGTGAGTCTTCGCTTTAACATGCTTTTGTTGCGACGAAGACTTACCTAAGGTGTTTAACATTATTCTGTTTAACTCGGCAGTAAGTACCTACATTGGCTTAGTCCGCAATAATGATGTTTGTGGTATAGGCGTGGTGGCCTGAAACATAAACAGAAAAATCTCAATCCTAAATAATAACTATGAGTAAAATAAAAACAAACTTTTCTTTTTTAAATTCGTTTTATTTTTAGTAGTACATAACATAAATTATCGGCCGCAATTTTAGTGAGCGTATGGCAAATATAACACAGAGATCATTTTGGTAGCAAACACAACACACAAACAGAACACTCTAATATAACCTTATCACTATTAGCAACATATGTATACATTTTCAATTAAACCGAAATTCGCTTCGTTCGCCTTTGTTCACTACACACAGACACTTTTTTTTGCTAAAACCGGTGATCTAAACAGGAAAGCAACCTGATTCATTTATTATTGGCGACACTTGAAATGAACTCTGTCCGGACTTCGGTGAAAATGACAGAATGTTCTGGGCGCTGCGGGCGGCGGCGCAGGGGAGCGGGGGACCGCAGTTAGCTCATGTCGTGGACAGAACAGTTTTTCGTTACAGGCAAATAATATTTTGTTTAGTGTGCAATAATATTGTAATGTCAACAATTTTTATTGTTGCTGGAACCACTCTTTATTGTTATCATTAAAAAGAGTATGTTAGACAACAGAGAACGTATCTAGTTATGAGTGAAAATATTCATAGTAATCAAGAAATTTAGAGTAAGTAATGGGTATTAAAAATCCGCTAACAGGTACGAGAAAATCTAGTACCTATAAATGAATTACATAAGGTGGACCTTAAACAAAGATTTTGTAATACACACTTTTATTATTGGTGTGTTAAACTAGATGATGGTGAACAGAATTAATAAATATTGTAAACATCGCAATTATTGTAAAGTGTTGTATGCTAAATGCATATTTTACTCTGTTACTATTAGATTGTTACCAAAACGATATCAGAGTTTTAGTGTACTAGAATATTTTAACTAGAATATTCTAATATTGTCCAAAATATGAGTCTATTAACCATGGCTGAAATCTGTTTTCCTACACCAGAATCATAACTACTATGCAATCTGGTAATATTGTAAAATATTTTTCACCTCAGCAGCTCGAACAAGGGTACTTTGCTTCTTAAAAACAGTGAGCAAAATGCGATTTTGCTCACTGAGTCATTTTGTCTCACTCAGTGAGCAAAATGCGATTTTGCTCACTGAGTGAGACAAAATGCCATTCAAGTGACCTTTATAGTCAAATGTCATTTCAACATGCGGGGTCTAATACAAGTTCGATATACTTGGGTTCTATTATCTCTGTCCCTCTAGGTATGTTCTCACTGCTTAGGGTGAAAAATTTTGTGTACTACACGAGATCAAAGTTATTTACATCTCGTGCGCTTTTGAATCCCTTACTACGCTCAAGATTCTAAATTAAATTATAGAATCTTTCGCTTGCACGGGACTCAAAATAAGCACTCGAAGAAATATCAAACTTTGATCTCTTGTTGTACAAATAACTATTTTTCTCCGTGTACCTTTAACACCATTTGCAGCTAATTCCCGAATTTCAGGCTCTACCGCTAACACTAAATCATGAAGAGGACACTTAGATAACATGTTTTGGCAGCCTATTAACCTTTTGTTACTTTAAATCTTACCAAAGAGTCGGTGGAATAGTCTCAAATTCAGCTCGATAGGGTTGTCCGGACTATATTTGCTATACGGTATTAAAAGCATCATAAAGTCCCTGAAATAAAAAAAATGTCAAACCTTCTTAAATCAGATGTAGCTTAAAAATACCCTCAGATCATACTCTAAGAACATAATAATACAAAATAATACACATGCCAACAGTTAGATCAGGTTTTATCTGTCCCTATACTTAACGATACGGTCTTTATTAATCAAATTTTAATTATCAAAACAGTAAAAGTACAATTTTTTAAATGGTGGCTTACAGTTTTAACATCGCATAATAATTGCACTAAAGCGTGTAGTGTAGTAAATAAAGGTAGTGGACCCCGCAGTAATTCCTCAGCAAGAAAAAACTTTACAGTATGATAAAGTATCAATAAATAAAAAGTATAGTATAAATTTCCAAAGAATAATAATAATAGAATTAAAGTAAATACCTAAAGTCTTAAACCGTTAATATCTTTTTACGGAAAAATGCTCCGTTCAAGCTTTCTTCACCAGACATATTCATGTAACGTATTGCAACAATATATGAAATATCAAAAAAATATCCCAGCAGAAATACCAGTATTAATAAAATAAAATTTTTTGGCGTGTCTTGGACCGGAAAATTACTCAGTCTAATTTTTTCACTGGAATGCCATTTTATTGCCGTTTTATACCTACAAAATGAAAATCTAAAACTTTTCCACTCTCTGTTTTTAATAGTTCTATAATACATACATTTCGATATGCATTTTTTTTGGATTTTTTTACCCACTGCGCCAAATTATATTCTAAGATCATATAAGAAGAAAAAAATGACAGAGTAATTTTCCGATGAAAATGAGCGTCAAAAAAAGGAAGTATCATAAAAAAATATTCTCATGTTTGACAAAACTTTTAGGTTTTTTTCTAGTATCACATACTGATACAAATAACTTATTTAGTAAAATAATTTTGGACTGAGGAATTACTCGTTTCAATATATAATCAGATTTGTGTTTTTACCTAACTTAGGAGTGTTTTTTTTTGGATATTTATAATGTTAGTCTCGGCTCATACTATACAATAACCTAGCTAAATTTCATCGACTGAGAAATTAGTGCATGGGTCTCCATACAACAACTTGCTTCATTTACTACACTAGTGGGGCTTGTAGGCACTTATTCGCCAGTTCATTGAAGTAAGCATAAAAACATGTTTTCCAAGAAAGACTGCGGTTTTGCTGATTTTCCGCTGTACAAAAGTTTCATATGCCGCCAACATTAACGTATATATCTATTAGGCCTTACGGTTACGGGCACTAAAAATGGTACTAGTTTAGCGGTGTGACTCACGAATTCCAGCCAATCGTGCAGTCTAACGCAATTAGTTGCGACCAATAGCGCGTGATGCGAATCATCAACCAATCGCGCGCGTGATGCGAACTCATCAACCAATCGCGTTGTACCGGTGTCACACCGCCGTACTGGCCCCTGTCATGCCTCATTATTATTGTCCGCTCATTATTATTGTCCGTAAAGCCAATCCCTAGATATCTATGTCAATGGCCGCCAATAATTTTTCACCTGATTTTGATGGTAAAAGGCTATCGGACTCGGTTCTTGCCTCTATTAGTATTAGATACTGGCAGCGTCAATTTTATGTGTTCTTCATTTTCAATACTTGATAATTACATTTTCATCAATATTTAAACTAAAAACATGCAAATTTATTCCAATTTTGTAACAAATACGGAAAATGGCTGGTGCGTTATTTTTTTTCTACGCAAATGGCAAGTGGTGGCTAGTACCTAACTTCATAATACTAAAATTTATTAAAACAATGAATAATTAGAGAGAGAAACAAAAGTTAAGCACAAAAAAGTAAGCCAAGAAGATGAAATAAAATAAACAAATAAAAAACAAAAAATACTAGAGGCTCTTGCGGCGTCGAACCCCGCTACAATACAGGAATTCCAATAGTGATACTTAGAAAACTTATGAAAAAATTAAAACCGACTTCAATACAGATTGCAACGCAAGACTCTGTAAAAACCACTTGTTTGTTAATTTTCGTAAAAATTACTGAACCTATTTGGATGAAAATTTCATAACTTTCATATAGAAAAATTAAAAAACAAGCGCAAGCAAACATTAAAAAAAATACAGCGAATATACAACCTCCTCCTTTTTTTTGAAGTCGGTTGAATAAGAAGCCACTTTATCGATAAGAAGTCATTGTTAATAGATAGGTAGGTACTCTAAAAACACTCGTTAAAAAGATATTTTTAACATTGACGATTGAATTGAATATGAATTTGTTTTTTCAATACCTAATCAAAAAAGTTTCCTTTTTTTAATCTCTGTAAGTAATTTGTTTTTCACGACCGATACTTTTTTTGCACATAAATTTGGTACGCGACCACATACTCAAGAATGACGATACACTCGAGTAAGTAAGTATGTAGCTATTAGTATGGAGCGTATTCAGCGGTCAGTAAGAATACCGAACTATAACTATCATTGCTGACTTTTAGAGGACTCCTATGTATTATACCTAATGTGAATTTTCATGAATTTTGCGTTGATTGATTAGGTCGCAGTGGCTATATAAGGGTCAAATTTAATTTTCACTCGTCAAATAAATAATAAAACACAAACGTTGGAAAACAATTAGAATGTATTAAGTTACAGCGGTTAAAAGCAGATCAAGGAACGCGACGATATAGATATGGCGCTTTGGATAGGTATTACAACTTATTCGATAGGTACTGACTATAGGTATGGGTACAGTCACGGTAATATAATAAGTTTTTCATTTTGAAACTTAACACTTTAACATAAAGTTGAAAAGTGACCTACCTTTTCATTCTTTGACTATTGTGACGTCAAATAAAATGTAACCAAAATAACAACATTCGTACAAAAATGTATTAAGACGTTACTGTGCTTACCAGTTAGAGAATAATGTAGAGGAACAACCGAATTAGTTAGGTAGATAGTTCATGAACACCAAAGATCATCTAACTAAGCGAACAATCGTCCGTATCTAGACGTCCGGGTGTTGGTGTGCCGAGGCCAAAATTTTTTGAGCGAATTGGGGCAACGTTTGAGGAAGGGAGGTCATGACCCTCGTTCGGGGTCATTCCTGATGCAGAGGCTGTCTATCGCGGTCCAGCGTGGCAACGCGGCGAGCGTGATGGGCACCTTTGCGTCTGGAAGGGCGTCTATTGATACTGGATAGGAATGGAATTGATTGGCATAAAAAATAGCATGTGAAAAATAAAAGTTCTCATTTTCATACAAATTGTATGGGAAATGTTATCCTCGATTTGTGGATTTTCTAGCCGGAAAATTTTTTTGGTCTCATACAAGCTTTTGATCCTGTGCAGTTATTGTTATCAGTTATCACTTATAATTATTAATCTTCTCAGTATAGGAGGAGACCCGGAAACATTCGCTGTTGAATTCGAAGGAACTCATATTTTTTTATTCCCAATTCACGATTACAATTAAATTTCGCACTTTGAATTGCTGACTCAATCACATTTGTCACAATCACAATTGATTGACAAATGGCATCGAATTTTAAATGTATCTATGATGTTTGATGTAAGGTAAATGTACTAGTGCTCGATATGCTAATGTCCAATAGATGACACCTTGCTGTCACCTCTATTGACAATGACATAAGTTTCAAGATGACATGTACTGGGGCCGCGTCGAGCACCAGTACGTTTACCTTATCTCGTAAGTATTTTTAAAACGAGAATGTCATAATTTGTGACCTTTGACCAGAGATGTGAAAAATACTTTATGAAAAGTATTTAAATACAAAATACAAATACTTCCTTGATATACTATTTCAAATGCAAAATACAAAATAGTTTTGTAATTTGTATTTAAAATACAAAATACGAAATCACATCATCATCCATCATTCTAGCCTTCAGTCGCCCACTGCTGAGCATAGGCCTCTCTTCGTGTACGCCACTTATCCCGAAATAGGGAAATACGAACGAAATAGGTATTTTCAAAATACTTTTTAAAAATACAAATACTTTGCGATAAAAGGTACTCTGAGTAGTGAATTAAAAAGTATTACTCGGAATTTCTGAGTTGAAAAGTCCTGTCTTTATTCTTTGAAATCAGTCCTCTATCTAAAGTGCAAGTTTCTAGTTGTTTGCTCATATTAACCGGTAGGATGTATGGATGATGGTTTTTAACGGCCAATTTTTAAAGCATTAATTTAGATTTGTAATGTTTTACAGCTATGTGTATGTATGTATTATAATGCCTCTCGTTAGTGTGATGAAAACGTCTCGTTTGTGTTTCACCAGGGCAGACAAGTTTGTTCTTCTCGCAACACTCAAGATTCCAATTTTTAGGGTTCCGTAGCCAAATGGCAAAAAAACGAACCCTTATGGATTCGTCATGTCTGTCTGTCTGTCTGTCCGTATGTCACAGCTACTTTTTTCCCGAAACTATAAGAACTATACTGTTGAAACTTGGTAAGTAGCTGTATTCTGTGAACCGCATTAAGATTTTCACACAGAAATAGAAAAATAACAATAAATTTTGGGGGGTCCCCATACTTAGAACTGAAACTCAAATTTTTTTTTTTTCATTAAACCCATACGTGTGGGGTATCTATGGATAGGTCTTCAAAAATGATATTGAGGTTTCTAATATCATTTTTTTCTAAACTGAATAGTTTGCGCAAGAGACACTTCCAAAGTGGTAAAGTGTCCCCCCCCCCCCCCCTTCTTCCTGTAACTTCTAAAATAAGGGAATGATAAACTAAAAAAAAATATATGATGTACATGCAAACTTCCACCGAAAATTGGTTTGAACGAGATCTAGTAAGTAGTTTTTTTTAATACGTCATAAATCGTAAACCGCAATTTTATTATGTTACTTGCTGCTACGGAACCCTTCATGGCCGAGTCCGACTCGCACTTGGCCGCTTTTTAACCACTCGCTACGCTTGTGGTCATGTGCGACGTTACTAAACAGATTCAACAGTTCCATGTTAAAAGAACGAGACAGTTGCCAGGATTGTAACATCAGAAGGGATTGAAACTCCTACCTACATTACCTACTATAAAGTATTTTGTATTTAGAAAATATAAAATAGGTCCCAAAAACTATTTCAAATAAAATACAAAATAGTTTTCTTCAAAATGTATTTAAATTGAAAATACAAAATAGGTATTTTGTATTTTGTATTTACATTTTAAATACAAGTATTTCAAATAAGTCACATCTCTGCCTTTGACCACATCTTTCACCAAATAATAGTAGCCTTCTTCTTAATAGCTTGTAGAGGGACGATAGTAGGGATGATAGTAGCAGCCAAATATTTGGCTGTCTGGATATATCTTTCTTATTGCATTATACATCGCGATCTCAAAATCTAATTTGAACAGTGACGGGTTCCAGAAGGGTAAATTACATACACACTTAATACGTGTTACAAATACAGAATACATCAGTAACTTTGTGTGTAACAGACACAGTAATTTTACTTGATATGTAGGTACTCACTACGAATTAAACATGATTGTGTGGGCATTATTATTTTATTCTTAAATATTTTTTAAGCTGCTTATTTTTTAAACATTCCAAAGGTGTGCTTTCATTTGATTCGACATTTGTTATTATTTCATTAATTAATTCATTTTTTCTATTAATTTCTTCAATCTTCTTTGACCGCAGCTTGTTTTTGAAGAAAATTCAGATTGTAGGTACTATTTTTTTTTATCCTGAATTGCGGCTTCCTGATCTGAGTAAAGTAATATACAGTGTGGAAAGATAAGTCGGGCCCTGGAGGAAAACTACCTTAAATCATTAAGCTGGCTCATTTTAATTAAAGGAGACATTCCTTTATTTTTAAAAAGAAACAAAACTGCATTCAAAGATTTTCTAAAACTCGCTTGCCTCGTCCGGGACTCGAACCGACTAAAAATTCCAAAAAATAAACACTCGCAATTTTATTCTACTAGTCGAGACAGTTAATGTTAATGATAACATTTCTCCTAGAAACATTAGGTCTTACACTCGTCTGTCGTACAAAATATCCATAAAATCTAATATTTAGTACTCAAGATTTTTTTACACAAGCCAAATTGAAGAAAAAAAGAAAAATCTTTGAATGCAGTTTTGTTTCTTTTTAAAAATAAAGGAATGTCTCCTTTAAGTAAAATGAGCCAGCTTAAGGATTTAAGGTAGTTTCCCTCCAGGCCCCGACTTATCTTTCCACACTGTATAGTTGGTTTTTTTGGAAGTCGACTATTTATTCTTCGATGCCAACCTACGATCGAGTTTGTAGTTCTTATATTTTCTCGATAGCAGCTAAAAGTTTCACACGTAATTTTGTTCATCCATTCCTTTACAAAATAATTGTCAAAGTTAAAGAATGCGTCGCAATCTGTCGCTTTTTCGCGAATTGTCAGATAGCTCTCAGGTATGAATTTCGAATTCAATAATGCCAACATGGTGTAGGACGTGTTATTTTTCTCTAGTTTCTACATCTCGCTTGAATTCTTGCTTGTTTTCTATCTCGTAGCTTGTATCAATGCTTTTGACTCTTTGGATTGATAAGGTGTACTTTTGCATTCTCTCCGCAACAATGACTTTTGCTTATTACTTCTTGAAACTCTACTTATTATTAGTGATTGGTTATGCTCGCATAACTCAGGTGTAACGGGTGATAAAAAAAATGAGAATTATTGAAGGTGGTGAAAAAATTATATGACTGGGTCTGAAATCAAACTTAAGTATAATTGCATATAAAATACACTGTTTTTCTTACTAAAATTATTAATGTACATTTTTATATGGTCCATGATCAGCTGCTCGACGGAGCTTAGTCAAAATGGTCGCACTAGAACGTTGGACGGCAATCTTATCCATTTTGCGTACGGAAGATTTTATCCTCTTTATCAGCTGAGCACAATTTTCGGCTCTCCAATTATTCTTGTAAACCAATGAACTCAAATACCCGAAAAAATCTTCAATTGGCCGACATTGGGGAAGATTTGGTGGGTTGCGGTATATATTTTGGTACAAATGGGATGTTATTGGAGTCCAGAAAACTGACCGTTTTTTTGGCATAATGTGACGACGCCTTATCCGGCCAAAACACATATCGGAGTGATATTTCTGAATAAATGGCATTAATATTTTCTTCAAGCATTCGTTTTGGTATATGTTTTAATTCACGGCTAAACCACTAGGTTTAAACCACAGTTTTGAAACTCCTCTTTCGGAAATTACGACATACAGCATAACCTTTTGCTCAAACTTGTGTTTGAATTTGTATGTTTTATCCGAAGGCGTGGTAGAGCTGTTACTTGTGTAGTATCTATCATTTCCCGGGATATGAAATTTGCTCAACGGAAAATAACTTTCATCATTTAAAATGAAGCTTTTTCCAGCGTAATTTCGGGTCATCCAGCGGCATTGGGTTTTAATGGTCGAAATTTGTTTTTCTGTATATTCTGGTGCCCTCACCTTCTTTCGGCATACTATTCCAACCTTTTTCAATGATTTGCAGATATACGGTTGGCTACAATTAAATTTTTTCGCAGCATCACGTTGGCTCATGGTGTCAGAATCATTAAATTGGGTATGAAGCATTTTCAGACGTTTTTTGGTCATTATCTTTGCCGGTTTGCCACTGCCCCTTTTACGAGTTGTAGTCTGAGATGCCAAGATTCTATACACAGTAGACGCTGGTACATTCTCTTGAGTAAAATGATTCACTGTAAACTTTTTCTCTAACATCAAATTAGAATGATAAAAATTTACAATGCTTTTTCTCAGGATTTCTTGTTTAGATGCCATTTTTGACAATAATAAAACAAATGCAGGAAAAAAAATAAGTGACGGGCATCACGAAAGAGGTAGCAACAACATTACATACCACTTTTTTTATTTATGCGGCCAGTATTTTTTTCACAGAGTGCGATAAGTATTCTCATTTTTTTGTTATCACCCGTTAGCTACTGGTATTGTGTGAAAGTGTGAAGTGACTGCGACTTGCCTGTGACTTGTGATTCTCTCTGCATACTCGTATCAACTTCCGCTATTGTGTACGTATTAGTGGGCTCGAATGATTGGGTTGTCTCTAACATAGGTGGTAAATTAAAAATACTTAAGGTTTTTACTTCTTCTTCCCATTGCTCTAGAATATCTGTCATGTCAGCTTTCAACTCAATATACACTTTCTCGCACTCTAAATAGATGTTTTGCTTAAAATAATCGAAAGCGTCTTGTTCCTCCAGCTTCACTTGCCTCACTATTCTAGTATGATTCGCTGAGAATTGGCTCCAATATTCTCGTAAAGATTCTATTCTGGTTTTGACATGTCCGGTCACCAGCTTCGTGTTTGATAGTTTATTGAAATTTTGTCTAGCTTTTAGTATTCTACCATACGTAAATACTTGTTCGGCGATTAAATCTTGTAATACTTCCGACATCTTGGTGTTTAGCTTTTGAAAACGAACTGAAATCTTAACTTGAAATAGATATCTGAAACTCGGAACATGGTAGCATTTGCGCTTTAAGGACTATTAATTCACAAACATTCTATTCATTCTTGTAATTCGAGACATTTTGAAAAGTTATTCTTGAAAACTAGGAAAATTCACATCGATAACATGATTTTATTTGTTTGACTTGAAAATTTTTTGACGTGGTCTATTTTCCATCGTATGTTCTCGGAAACGTTCATGCTACTTCGGTCAACCTCAGTGCTAGTGCCCTGAAAATTCCGGTCTCTGCTGATCTTGTGTGTTATATATTTTTTTAATAATCCTTAACGAAAACCTGTTGTAAAATAAAAAAAGGAAAGCCAGTGCAACATATATTTTATTAATACACAAGTTTAACCTATTCTAAGGCGGACCAAACAGTTAGATGCGCCGTCATTAACACACTTTTCAATATACAGTCAAACCTGTATAAGCGAGAGCTCAAGGGGCCAGAATATTTTTCTCACTCATAGAGGTTTTTCTCTAATCCGAGTTTCTCACTCTTAGAGGTAAGGGATCAGGGATTTCTTGCTTAGGCAGGTTTGAAAAATAAGTCGCAGTGATATTTTACTAAAATTACTTATTTGTAATATGTATGGAATCTGAATATACTGTGAATTTATTTTCGTGATTTCCCGTTCTCGAAAGCGATTGAAATTTTTATCTTTAAGGCTTACCTATTAGACATGCCTAAAATGCCATTTAGACATGCCTAAAATGTGTTAAACCATTATATTATTATTAGGCAACCATTATTATTAGGCACTGAGCAAGTTTGATCGAAAATATCGATTCACTACGCTCATACGTTTTTCTCAACAAGATTAAAAACAATGACCTAATAGACAAACCCATTTTTATAAACAAAAAAAATGATCAGATGCACCACGTGCGCGTTAATTCCACGAAAATTAGAAAGTATCAAAAATAACGGATAATAATTACACTCAGGATTCTCCCTTATAGAGGCCAAGGGTGAGACACTCTCTGATACAGAGGCTCGACCGGGACAAACGACTCTCTCTTAAAGAGTCTTGTGTCTTTCGCTAATAGAAGTAATCTAGCACAAAAATGACGGGACCTTATAATTACTCTCGCTAATAGAGGTTTCTCATTTATCCAGTTCCACCTTATCCAGGTTTGACTGTATTTAGAATGTCTTGCGACTCTTGCGAGTGAATTTAATTAAAATCTTTTCTATGGTATTGTCTGCATCAACAACGATTGCCCAATCTTCAGGACCGGCCTCAATATGGTCACGACATATATGTTCTAGTGACCGGTTGTAAATAAAAGTTGAACTTGCACAAAAGCATGGCTTATGGCTTTGTGTTAGTTGGAGGGCGAAAGTAAATCAGTTGATGTACAACCTCCGAAGATGCACTTATTTACATCTCGCAACTAATCTTAGCGGGCGTGAGCCTTGAATGTTGTCTGCCATTTCGTCTTTGGGAACTACTGTAATGTTATATAGTTTTAATCAGCGATAGTCTATTTAGTTGTCAATACGATGTGGCAAGTGTGACTAGAAAAGTAACGAAAACTGAAATTAATATGACAATAGAGAGGATGACTGGACATTATTTGTTTTTCTTACTTACAAAAAGTATAGAGTTTGGTTTAAATGAACCTACTTAACCTACCTTCCAATAAAACTGAGTTATTGTTATTTTGCTACGATTATTATTAACGATAAAACTTAGTATCTTTTTCAAAACACTTTTACGAAGACAATTAAAATCACCTGTACGGCTACCACCAGTTTTGACATTGACATAACGCTCACGTTTACGTAACTTACTTTCTATGCATCTCGCTCGTACTCGCATATGCGAGCAATAGTGGAAGCGAGTTGTACAGAAAGTAAATTACGTAGACGTGAGCGTTATGTCAATGTTAAAACTGATGGTAGAGGCTCTGGAGAACTTCCGCCATTGTACGTAAGAATAATAAGTAAAAAAACAGTGTCAGATTTGCTGGCACACTAACATTAACTTTCTATATATACGGGCATATTTTTTCCACGCAATGTCCCACAGTTATCTTATTATGCTTTAATTGCAATATGGATCTGTTTATCCGATCATTTTTCTCAATGACCGAGAGTGACCCCTTTTTGGCTGTGAAATGTCTATTGAAACGCGAAATAGATACGCCATAAAATTTGGCATCATCGAATAGGACTGTGAGCAGATGGGGAATGGTTGGATATGATCTCCCAATATATCTTTTAAATTTCGAATTCCACCCTTCCGTATGATTGGTTCTATATTGTTTCTTCTCACAACTCCACACAAGGCGCAATCGGATCGATTGATCCAGTTTTTATGCATGTATTTATTGAATTTCTTTATATAACGGTTACTGGGACTTTCATTCAGAACATAATTCCAACCATCATCAATTTTGTCTATAGGATATATTACGCGAAACTCCGCTTGAGGGACAGAAAATACGCAATAGATATAATACAAGATGGCAGCTCTCCAACGCGTACGGCCCCTTGATCAGTTTTTTTATGGGCCAACCGCAACCAGGGGCCTTACCGCGAAAACCGTTGCGGGGATCTGCAATTAGGGCATAATTAGATTGAAAGAGAAAGATGCTCGGAATTGCCGAACTTCGGTGTTCGCGGTACGCCTCCCGGTTTCGGCAAAGGACGAATAATTTAATAATCTTCAAAAGTGGCCGAAAGGAGCAAAGACGTCCGAATTAAAAACAAGGTCAGAATATCGGGTCGATCTAATATTACTCAATTCTCTATTCGGTTTTAAGTGTTATCAAGTGTAATAGTTTTTAGTCGCGACCTGATTCGGTCAAATTGTGTTTTTTGAAAAACAAATTATAGCCAGCATTCAATGAATGTAGTATGATACCTTTGGGTATGGTGCTTTACGCAAACTATAGTATCCCATCCCCTCCCCCTGACGCAACCCCCCCTTTTAACATGAAATATGTCCCGGTTGACAGTTTTTTTTGGGGATTGTTGATTCGGTCAAGTTGTGTTGTAATGTATGGGACATTAGAACACAACTTGACCTAATCAGCTGTCCAATTTCTGCACTAACACGAATCTGCCATAAAAAGAATCTGCCGTAAACAGAATCTGCCGTAACCAGAATTTGTCCTTAACCGAATAATGGACATTTTCTAATATTAATTATTATATATTGCAGGTATAATTTGGTAGCTCACAGCAAATCGCATTCCGGTGAGGGTGCGCAAGCGCCGGCGACACCCGCAACGCCACCACCGCGGCGCCGTCTGTTCCGCTGTAACTTTTGCCAGGAGCGATTCGAGCGCCGCTACATGCTTGAGAGACACGTATCCGTCGTCCACGGACGAACGCTGGAGCGTCCGCCACCCACCCCACGCAACACCATGAGCAAAATGCTTAAGGCTCAAGCGCAAGCGAGACGATCGCCAACTCATTCGTCTAACGAAACTACTACTAAAGAGGAACCGAGCCCAGATACCACGGAAAAAATACCGACTTCAAGCAGTGCGTGGACCAATGCTTATGTCCAGGAATTTGGATTGAGACCGGAGTATCAACATTGATTGTTACTTCTTTGTGAGCGGGCAGAGTTAGTCACTCTGCCAGCCACACTAGAGCCAGGCAATTCACTACTTCTCATGTGAAGAAATAACAGTACATTTACAAAAACCACATTAACGACAAACAATAATAGATCCTAATGGTCGTTAAACAATTGGTGTTCGTACAAGTTTTTGATTTAGTAGTAACTCAGGTCCATGAAATGATTCCACTGTGACTTAGAAAGGTATTACAAGTGTTTTATACAGTCATAATTATTATTATTTTATGTAGGTGAATGAACCTAACATGCCTATGGCATGTAAACTAGTTTGTTTACCGATTAATTTCTTACTGCACATGTTGCCTAGTAAATATATAATTTTAGTAAATAATGTATATATACGAATAATAGATAAAATTTGATGGCTATGAAAGTACTAAGCCTGCAGTAGATTGTAAATAGTTAATACTGATATTAAATGTCTTCTACGTTTAGTTATAAATTATTCTAGTTCACTGGAATATATGTTAATTAAAACTATATTTTTATACTGTTACTAAATTGGCACTATATGATTAGCGCAGTAAGGTTAGATGGGGTAAGAAGACCACTGGGTCAAGACAAACACTTGTAGGGAATCCACATACCCTTTGTCTTGCCTCGAGCAAAATAAACTGCTACTCTTACCCCACATGACCTGAATCAATTATATTTAATTTTTATCTCTGATATTCTATGATACATGGATTTTAGTGCACTGCCGACTTTTTCGACGGTAGACCGGACAGCAGCATCATCGTTCATTTCATGCAGTTCTTGCATGCATTTTTATTTCAATAATGCGCTCATTAAAGGTGGATATTTAAGAAGGATTTAGGCCCACTTGCACCATTCCACTAACCTGGGGTTAACCAGTTAAACCTGGAGTTACCATGGTTACCAGTACAATTTGACACTGGGTTAACGGTTTAACCGCTTCACCCCGGGTTATTGGGATGGTACAAGTGGGCCTTACAAGTTAAATATTTGCAAACTCGTAGAATATGAATAAATTAAACAAAATTCCAATAAACGCCTAAACGATGTGTAACACGTTTTTGTTAAATGTATTGCATTTTACACATTCATGTTAAGATCTATTACCGGAATCCTATATTAGCCATCACTGGTCTCCAGGCGAGGATTTTCCTCTTCAAGCCCCACATTAAATATTGCACAATAGTCTGGCTAAGTTTTTTGGCGTTTATTTCTAAAATCTTGTTCGACCACAGTTTTTATGCAACTCGGTCTTTACTAAGTAATGAAATTATAGATAGGTTATACTCATATAAAAAGATCACAAACATACTTCTATTTATATTTATTTATTAACGAATTAATCCCCTTTTGCTGGTTAGTATTTTTCGTATACATTTACTTGCACCATTTCTGAGAAAAGCACTATACAGGGCGATCAATCCAAATGGGTCAGTATGGAGAAGTCAGAAACTATGAGAGATAAGGAAATCTGTTCTTAGGAACCATGGCGTCGTTTTTAGTTTTAATAATAATGACATTCAAACTTTTTTTTTAACTCTCATACATAACCGGGAATCGAACCTTTCCTTTAAAGTGCTATTATTATTTATCCAACTATTTTGCCTATGAATGTACTCCTGCAACCTTCATTTATTATCTATCAATATGTTATGACAAATATAGGTCATATTTCAATATTCTAAAGAAATGTAACCTTTTTGAATAGTTTGCCAGACGCCAACAAAGAAGTATTATTTCTCCAATAACCTGAGATAGATGTATGCAATGACAAGTCTGCACTGCTTTCGTGAGTTGTCAGTGTCAGTCAGTCGTCAGAGCGATCATTTTAATCGCACGTAGACATAGGTCAAATCTTCTTTATAACAGATTACCAGGTACATAGTTCAAGAGAGATACGTTTTTTTAACTTAATTTATAATAGGCAACGATTACTTTATTTGTATCGTTTTATAACAGAATGAGTTAGATGCTTTTATAAAGATCGTTTGAATGTAGATACGATGTTTAAGGAAATAATGAATAACAGTTTGATCATGTCTTAAATTTTGTAGGAGTTTGTGCCAGCATATGACTAACATAATTAAAAAGCCTTAGAAATGAATTTATTTGAAAAACTTATTTGCAATAACAGCCATCCCATGCAACGAAATATTGGTAAAGACAAATCAAATCAACATTCGGTGGAAATACATTCCCCTAGACCTAACCTTAGTAATACATTCCGGAATAAGGCAAGCATGTCAAATAAAATACAATTTCTTTGAGAATAGTATATATGTATTTTACTCTTATGTGCTAACTGAAGGACACTTTTGTAAATTTGGTCTATATCTGCCGGGTGAGTCTCATTGAAATCCGTGACAGCCGTACTGGCGTTAATTACGCAGTGCCAGTTTTTCGATATGGTCGCGGCAGTCACATGCACTTGGTGGCAGATAAAAATTGTGTTGGGATAACATCATCGCTTTCTGTAAATAGGGAATCGGGAACAACTCAACCGCATAGCATCCGGCGAAAACGCATTCATTGACGTTGACTATTGCCCTTTTCAACACACAAGAAGTATAATTACTGTTTAATTCAAAGTAGCTCATGGTTTTTAAATCGAGAGCACAATATGCAGCACAATATAATTTATATAAAAAATAAATAAAAAAAAAGTAAATACAACTGGCTAGAAACTCATAGCAAAGAGGAATTTGTGCTTCGAAATTAATCAATTAAGTAATCTAGAGTGGTATGTGACACGTATAAAGGACTAGTATTTTATTTATTAAGTATATTTAAACTGTACTTATGGTATACCGTCAGTTTAAAGTGTAAAATAAAACCTGACTTTGAATAATAATTATATCGATGATATGGTTTCTAGTCATGGTTTTCCCTTTAGGAATGATTTCCTTGACTTCCCGCGGCTCACTCTCTACATACAAAATTCCATCCTATTCAGTGGTTTAAGTGGTGTAAAGAAGAAGAAAACAAAGAAAGAGGAAGAAAGTTTATTTATTTACCTATATCAACACAACATTGTTTCTTTAACATATCAAATTAACAAAACAAAAATTACTTAAAATAATGTTTTCTTAATTCCGATTTAAAAACTTTCAAAATCTAGTATAACTGCCGTCAGCATCAATCACCGACTGTAGCCGATCGGACATTGAACGAACACAGTTTTCACAGAAATTATTCCCTCTATAGTAATCCAATAGTTGGAACACGAGTTCTTTTAAATTTTCTTTATTTCTTATATCTGTTGGGTTCCAGTTCTGCACCATCAATGCCCATAAGTTTTCTATTGGGTTCATGTCCGGGCTTTTGGGTGGTAGCTTAATTAGGTGGAGGTCGTCCTGGTCGTCAATCTAAGTTTGGACAATACGCGAATTGTGCACTGAAGAATTATCCTGTATTAAAGTTATTAATTCGTCTCCGAATACAGTTTTAGCGGTGGGCATCAACAAGTCTTTTAAATTTTCTTTATAATTTTCTGCATTCATTCGAGTAGGTATTTCAATTAATTCTCCAGGTTCAGACGATGACATCCAACCCCAAAACCCTTATGTCAATCGGCCACTTTGTTGCGTCGGTAGTATATTAGGTTCCTCATAACGGGTATATATTTACTAACCTCCAAAGTGATACCCGTCCTTGTTCATTAGTGGAAAACACTTTTTCGTCTACGAAAATTACCTTTTCAAAATCGTAGTTTTTGTATATATTAAACTATATCTGAGTCTTTTATGGCGATCATTCAAAATTGTTTTTTTGGCTGGTATTCTATGTTGTAATCCTGCACTTTTCAATCTTCGACGTATTGTATTTTGACACACATTTAGGTTAGCCGCATAAGTAGGTACGCTCACAAAACGATTAACAAGAACATCCTCGGCTAAACGCCTGTCTTCATTAAATGTCGTGGTCATACAGTGACGTACTGTAGGTTTATGACTTAGAAAGGTCCCTTCTTGACGCCAACGTTTCCACCATAAACCTATGATATTTTATATGTAGATAAGCCATACACTAACATATCAAGCGAAAAAAATGATGCCAACCAATGCTGCCAACGACACGGCAGCATTAGTTACAATTTGTTTACAACTTCATACGCAAATGCGTAAAAGAGACGGCACAATTAAAAGAATACCTAACCAAAAAAGAGACGGCTAGTGTTTGTCACTTGCGCGTGAATTTGGTAAATCAGTGATACCACCATAACACGACGGCAAACAGTGAATAAGGCGCGAAGCGTAAAACTTATTAAGAAAAAAAAATATCAAAGACTAAGATGTTTGACAGAAGGTGCAAATCATTTTAATGCAGTTGTATGTAGTAATGTACTCGCTACCGAAGTAAAAAGTTTTCATATTTAGTTACTTATGTAAATAAAAGATATTATATTATACTCTTTATTCATCATTTTTCTTATACTATAGAAACATTTTGACAAAAAGCAAACTCAATAACAACAAAATCCTTTATTTTACTAACAATTTTATGTTATTAATAATTGTTACTGTGTGAGAAAATGAAATGCCTGACAATAAATACTAATTTTGTAGTAATCTTTGTATAAACAGCAATATACCTATTTACTTAATTGACGCGACCCGGACAATAATATGGCAGTAAAAAACTTCAATATTAAAATTGAAATTTAAGTATATTTCTTTTATTTGTACGACAAGCACCAAACAACGAATGCAACTTACCATGACGCGTCTGCTATGATAATCTATGTAAGGTCACTGTGGCGAAGTCCGGCATACTTTATTTTTTTTCGACTTTGGAGTGATCTAGTTCCGTTAATTATTCACCTATGTTACTGCTTGTAATCGCATACGATGAAGAATTTAATAATTAATAGTTTAGCCTTAGTGACAGATCATTTCAATCACAAATTAAGCAAAAACAATGGCATTTTTTAAAATTCGGCGAGTAGACGGACTTCCCGTGCAGTTTAAGGGAAGTCCGTCTAGTTATGATATCAGCCAATCTATGGGTGCGTATATGTTCGTAGTTAAATTCCTAAAAAGAACGGATCAAGACAATGAAAAGTGTATTTTAAACTTGTTAATATACGGTTCAGATTCGAAATAAACACCATTTTTGTAAAACAAAGGCAAGTCCGGCATATACTACCAAAATGGGGTGGTAAACCTTTTTTGGCAAATAATTAAACATAATAATTTTTTTGATTTCCGAAATAAAAGATCAATAGTAATTTTAAAATGAATTATAATCGTTTCTTTTAATTTACTGAGATCAAAATTTAATAAAGTAACATCATGCGCAAAGTCAGGAGGATTTTTTGATACCTTATCAAATCGTTATAATATTAAAGTCGCAAAAACAGTTGGTAATCTCTGATTTAACGAAAGTCCGGCATATGACGGACTTGCCTTGAACATAATAGACGGACTTTCCAACTTAGTCAAATTTTAATATGATAAATTGTGGAACGTATAATTACAAAACTAAGCTAATTTCTGATATTTTAAAAATAGAATAAAGACAACTGGTTCTTATGCTACCTACGTAGTTACTTTCTGATGCACAATCTTTTCAGAAACTATTTTTAACAAATTTTTTTCGAACGGCTGTCGCACTATTACTTCGAGTTCAAAACACGAAATGACTTGTTGAGGCGGATTGCTCTGAAGTTGGTTGTCACAGCGCCATCTGTTTTACAGTGACGGAACTAGCGCGAAAAACTGGTTAATCGACTGGACTCCAAAGTCGCAGACGCCTTCAAATTCAAAAGTTATAACGTGTTGACGGACTTGCCTTGTAGACGGACTTGGCCACAGTGACCTTACGCAGTTGGTGCGTCCTTGTCATTCTCGCTGATGAGAACATAAACTTATCTCGTTCTGTCAGCCGGCGAAAATGGCGGCTTGGTTTATTTAATTCAAGATTAAACCGAAGAAAAACGGGTTATTTCAGCTTTTACTTACCAATGATATGTGACGCCGTCAATTTTTTTGCGCTTCCGCGGATAATTTGAGCATTTCAACATAACGCAGGTCAGCATTTTGTTGCTTAATACACGTTATTTGTGGAAAAGTATTAACCGGTGTACACCTTCGCGCTTGCGTCAGGCAGACTGAGACAAACTCGTACACATGACACGAGGTGAGTGCTTCAATTTTGGAACGTGTATAACACATCTACATATAAAATATCATAGCCATAAACCAACAGTTTTCCTCTGAAACACTAAAATTGGAACTTGGATTAATTCGAGACTACATTTTGACATTCTTCAAATATCAAGCACGAAGACACTAAAAACGACGTACGCACATTATTGCCACTCTTTCAGGGCCAAATATAATCTTGTCAGGCTTTACCTGCTTCATATCGAGTAAAGTAAATAAAACGTTTGTGTATCTAGGTTGAATAAGTAAAACTCACCGTAACTCCCATCTCTTTAGAAACGTCCGTCACGGATGCTCCATTCTCTAACATCGCCACAATGCGATTTTTTGTGTGGTCATCAATACGGTATGTCATAGTTGTCGACAAGAAATGCCCTTGCAATAGGCCTGTTGCAAGTAACAAAGAATCATGTTTCAACGAAACATATATGTTAATATGATTCTAAAAAATGGTCCAATCTCAGTATAAACTGAAGGATTATTAATATATTCAATAAAATAAAAGTGCAAAATTCTCCAATCGGCCATTTTTACTGAAACGCCAATTAGAAGCGTTCTAAACAGTGACGTCATCAATCCATAACATATTTCTTAGAGCAACATAGACAACCTCATAGACCGAAATCTATACGTGGGCACCAAAGAGTTCGAAAGGTGCAAAAAAAATGTAATTTCGCCACTAAACATTTATTACGTCCAAAAAATATTATTACACGATATAAAGTAGATATCTATTTGTTATTATACTTATTATTTAAATAAAATGCTAAATAATACGATATTACAACAACAAACTTTTTTAATTATTTGGCTGAATGGAACTATCATTGCCATGTTGGCTGTCGTAACTAGAAAAAATGAAAAATTAAAAAGTAAAACCGGCGTTCGGTGATTTTCACTCAAAATTTACATGTATCTAAATAATTCATCTTAAACTGCAACCGTGTGAGAGTTTTTGTGTAAAATGAGTTATTGTGATAACTTTTTGTAATGTATTTATCATCCCTAATCGTAATATATGGTGCTGAATTAACAATATCATTCAGATTCAAGGGAAATTCGTAACTATAAGTATGTAAACAATATCTACCACCCTACCACCAACTAAATGATGACGTCACAAATGGCATGCGAGGCGTTTTCGCGCGAAGTTTAAACTAGCTATAATAAAATGCAATTATCTATGTTAAATCTTATGAGTATAACTGAAATATAGTGTTTTTCGGAACTAATACAAGTGTACCGACGATATTAAAAGGGTTTTCAAAATTTGTCATCAGGCCTATTGCATCTATTAGGTACTTACTATTATTTTCTGATAATATTAATAGATGAAGTATCAGATATGATAAGCAATGGCGAACTGAAGTAACAAACGTCGTAAATCATAATGCATTTATTATACTTTCAAATAAAGAAGTCTTTTTTTGTTTTCAAAGGGTCTAGCAGGCTAAGGAAGGAGAAGTGCCCCTGTGACGAATATCGGATTTTTATAATGTCATTTGTTGGCTATCTTATAATATAGAAACACCTTAACTTTCAGCCCCCTATCTTGAACCGTCACCGAGATAATGTCAAAAACGTAATTTTATGGACACATTTTTCAAAGTCGTTTTTCTCCTGAACCATATAAGGTAGAGCAATCAAACCAAATCATAGCTACAAAGAATGAGTAGGAGTATAACTCAGATATTTTTAGGGTTCCGTACCCAAAGGGTAAAACGGGACCCTATTACTAAGACTTCGCTGTCCGTCCGTCCGTCCGTCCGTCCGTCCGTCCGTCTGTCACCAGGCTGTATCTCACGAACCGTGATAGCTAGACAGTTGAAATTTTCACAGATGATGTATTTCTGTTGCCGCTATAACAACAAATACTAAAAACAGAATAAAATAAAGATTTAAATGGGGCTCCCATACAACAAACGTGATTTTTGACCAAAGTTAAGCAATGTCGGGAGTGGTCAGTATTTGGATGGGTGACCGTTTTTTTTTTTGCTTTTTTTTTGTTTTTTTTTTGCATTATGGTACGGAACCCTTCGTGCGCGAGTCCGACTCGCACTTGCCCGGTTTTTTTAATATTTAATTCCCTGAAAAAATAATGGTTAAAATGTCAGATAATTTTTTTACAGCTCTTATCAACAAGTCATTGTAAAGGTACACCTATGGGAAAAATCACATAAACTGCAAATAGTAATATGTAGTATTAGCTACTACCATACGAAAAATCAATTCAATATAATTGGTGCAACATACTTAAAAAATAAAATGTCAACGAAACTGTTTAGCTATCAAAGGCGTCTTTCATTCTGAAGGAGATTTTCTGTTTAAATGAGGTTTAATTTCGTTGCCTAGCAACAGAGTGTTTATTTTGAACTTGACGCATGGCTGTCAAAAAAGGTTACTCAACTGCTGCAACTAAGATAACATTATATGTATATTTTTTAAGTATGTTGCACCAATTATTTTGAATTGTTTTTTCGCATGGTAGTAGCTAATACTATTTGCAGTTTATGTGATTTTTCCCATAGGTGTACCTTTTGACCTTTGAAAAATGTGTCCATAAAGTGACGTTTTTGACATTATCTCGGTGACGGTTCAAGATAGGGGGCTGAAAGTTAAGGTGTTTCTATATTATAAGATAGCCAACAAATGACATTATAAAAATCCGATATTCGTCACAGGGGCCACTTCTCCTTCCTTAGCCTGCTAGACCCTTTGGAAATGTTTTGTTTGGATTCTGTTCTGAATTTAAAGATATTGGTTACATTTCTTTGTAACATTAGGAGTTTACCTTCATTTGTCAAAACATATGGATAGATTATAAAAGAGGTTTGTAAGTATAAATTAAGGGGAAACGTAGTGGGATACATCATTATTGCATATTAAACGAGTCAATGATAATGTAAGATTTGGTGGATACTGAAAATGTCACGAAGCAAGGGTAAATAAGTAATTTTGGCATACTAAAAGTTCCTGCATTTTGTAAGACTAACATGGATACATCTCTTTGTAGTTGACTGTACAGTCACCTGCAATAATATGTTACTCTTCGAAGGCCGCAAAAATATGTGACACGCTCTCACAGAGCCATAGCTCTACAAATAAGATCGTGTCAGATATTTTTGCGGCCTTCGTTGTGTAACATATTATTGCAGGTGACTGTACTATTTCTCTACATACCACTGCAAAGCCTTGGATCCATAGTGACAAGATGCAAAATTTGGCCAAAATATAGTCGAAACTCTATGCTTTTTAACCATGGACAGTATTTGTTAGAGTTAGATCAAGAAAAGTCTGCAGCTATTTTGATAGCCCACGCAGTGCAAGTGTTATTTACAATGACAGAAGTTTGTTTACTTTTTACAAGACAGGTGTCAATGGTTTCTTACAAAATACATGTCATGTTATTCCTAAGCCGCAATTACCTACAATTTCGACGTAAACAATATATCAATACCTATATGGAGGAGACAGTAGAAGTTACATAAAATATATATATATATATATATACAGGGTGGAAAGATAACTCGGGCCCTGGAGGGAAACTACCTTAAATCCTTAAGCTGGCTCATTTTACTTAAAGGAGACATTCCTTTATTTTAAAAAAGAAACAAAACTGCATTCGAGTATTTTTCTTTTTTTCTTCGATTTGGCTTGTCTAAAAAATCTTGAGTACTAAATATTCGATTTTATGGATATTTTGTACGACAGACGAGTGTAAGACCTAATGTTTCTTGGAGAAATGTTATCATTAACATTAACTGTATCGACTAGTAGAATAAAATTGCGAGTTTATATTTTTTTGAATTTTTAGTCGTTTCGAGTCCCAGGCGAGGCAAGCGAGTTTTAGAAAATCTTTGAATGCAGTTTGGTTACTTTTTAAAAATAAAGGAATGTCTCCTTTAAGTAAAATGAGCCAGCTTAAGGATTTAAGGTGGTTTCCCTCCAGGGCCCGACTTATCTTTCCACACTGTATATATATTTCTTGAGGGATCTTCACTCTTCAGTATAATGTACAGTAGAGATTCCTGCTCCGTCTTCGCATTCAAAAGCTTTGATACGTCGTCTCGTACCTCTGACTCTTATGGAGAGAGCTCTTATCACTTTAACTTTCAGCCAGAAGATTATTTGTGAATATGCCTTTACCCATTTATCATTCAATTTTGATGCTGTTTTCTTTAAGAAACTATTGTATTCACTCCCTAGGGCTCCGTCGCATGAAATGACTAGTGGTGTAAAAGAGGCTCTTAGGTCCTCTGTTGCTCTGTCGTATTTTAGATGTTTCTCTCGGCTGTCTATGTGCAGTTTTTTGCCAGGTGAGGTTGCTGTAAGAGGAAGCGTCAGCATTTACTATGCGAACGTCAAAGAACGCTTTCCTTGCAGTTCCCACACACTGTTTAGTAATAAATCCCCTATGAGGGCTGGTTGTGTCGCAGTGGCATCGCGCATAATTATGGGTTCAATTGTGCCGGTCCTCAGGCTAGTTCGGCCCAGTGCTTAAGGTCATCTCTGTGTTGGTCAAAGGTTTGATTGCCATATAAAATTGATAATGTTAGTTCCCGTTTCTGCCACGACTCTTCTCTTTCTGCACAGACTCTATTGTAGATGTAGTAAAAAATGGACTTCAGTAATCAGTAATCAGTAATTTATTGCTTTCATAGGTACAATTAGGTCTTACATTAGAATGGTGAACAAGCTATGAACCCTGAAAGGGCACTGCAATTTAACTATGTAACTTACAATCTAACAATAATATTACGAAACATAAACTTAATCGCAATATAAATAATTGTGGAAATATTACATTCATGAGATCTTTATATTTCTATCATATACCTAACATAAATTTAACTTTCAAAAAACTCTTGCATATTATAAAAACAGTTGTCTAGTAAATATTTTGCAAGTTTTTTGTTAAATATGTTGTCAACATTTTCGTTTTTAATATCTATTGGAAGCTTGTTGTAAATCTTTATGCACATTATATATGGACTAGAGCTATGGATACTTAAATTTGAAAATGGAACTGGAATTGTATTTCTAGGGCGTAAATTTGAGGTAGTCGGATCTTTTGGTACTGGAAAGAAGTCGTTATATTTTCTTTTGAATTTAGTTATCTCGAGTATGTATAAAGATGTTAATGTTAATATGTTGAGTTTACGGAAATGAGGTCGACAACTATCTGTTAGGTTTATGTTGCTTAGGATTCTTATGCATTTCTTTTGTAAGATAAACAGGTCGTGTATGTTGGTGCTATTGCCCCACATAACTATACCGTATCGGAGCCAGGAGTGAGCAAAAGCATAGTAGGTACATAAGGCGGTTTTTACATCTGTATGTTTCTTTACTTCTCTTAGAGCGTATATAAATGAAGATAGTTTTGATATGATTTTTTGGATATGGAGTTTCCAGTTTACGTTTGTATCTATTTCGATGCCTAGTAAATTGGAGGAATTTACGCAATCTATGGTTTGATTATTGTATTTATAATTGATGGATAAACTACTTTTCTGATGTGGTTTAAACTGCATGATCTTTGTTTTTTCTACGTTTAATTCAAGGTTATGGAGATTTAACCAATCAACTACTTTAGCGAGGGTGGCGTTTAAAAGAGAATTTAGGTTATTTTCATGTGTAGAGTATGGAAAAACTATGGAGATATCGTCTGCAAATAGGATGCTAGTTTGGTCAAGTATTTTAGGGAGGTCGTTGATATATATTAGGAATAGGAGGCACCCGAGTACACTGCCTTGTGGGATAGATCCTGACATAATTACGGTTTTGGATTTTACTTGCTCTATTAACTTTGTTTTATGATTGTGGTATTCTATTTGCACATATTGTTCACGTTTTGTCAAATATGATTGGAACCATGAATGCGCAATGCCCCTCACTCCTATATTGTAGAGTTTGTTTAGTAAAATCTTATAATTTACTTTGTCATATGCCTTACTTAAGTCTAACAGGACTCCGATTGCGTAGTTCTTACTGTCAATGATATTAAGGATTTCTTGTATATATTTATATAGACTTGATTTTAGACCACAAATAGCTTACCACACCATAATTTTATTGCCGAATTATTCAGTGGAATAAGGTTTTTTAGGGTCACTGATACCTGATAGATCTTTTATTGTATGATATGTGGTCTTGGTAGCGTTTTCTAGTCCAAATTTCACATGCCTCGTCGTCCACTTCGTAGTGGGTTGCCTTTAATATTTCGGGATTAGAAAATATTCTCAAAATATACCCGTTTAAGAACATCTATTTATTCAGGGACCATACTTTTATATCCACAACGCAGGCTTCGTCAGGTGAACACAAATTTACAATCAGCTACAATCATCGTCAAAAAAGCTACAGCGATACAATCCGCAACAGGCTTCGTCAACTCACTTACTCTAAAAATACACATTAAAAAAAAAACCCTACAAATAAAATACACCCTCTAACTCGCCACCAGCTAGCAGGCTGGTCACATTTCCCCGTTGAATGGGGATGCTAATTCTCTGGGCAAAATACTGGCCAGCCCTTTGTAAACCCGTGGCATCGACCAAACGCGAGGCCAAATCCTTATAAGCGCCGGGCGCTGGGCCCCCATGACCCTAACGTTTCGACCCCAAAAAGCCGCAAGTATGCAAGGCAAGGCTAGGTTTCCCCTTTGAGGTCTACACATTTTTTCATTCGATTAAAATAATTTTTAAAGCAGTCCAACCACTCCGATTGAGACACCTCCAAAACGTGCGTTATGAACGCAACGAGCGCTGCTTCAGGTGTCAAAAAACGCTGTACGCGCAGTTTGTCCTTGATGTGCGGGAATAGATTGGAGTACAGTTCGGTGCCAGCAGCGTTGCCCCGTAGAATTGCCAAGGAGATCTGTTGGGCCAGATATTACGATCCGGAGCGACGATCGCAATCCCTTATTTAGTATTTATTTAAACAAGCAATTCAAGAACAGTTGCCACACTAAATTGAGCATTTTAACCCTAATTTCCTGAAACCACAAGAACGGAAGAAGCCTTTTTTGCAGTTGCAGGCAATTTGAATCAAATGATTTTGCGGCGCAGAGGGTCCAGGTGTTGTGTTGGGTACATTCCCCAATCCTCTGGTTTATCAATAGTTCCGCGCCATGTTGGGACTAAGTGGTATAATCTTAGAGGATATAACCAACGGAGACGCCATGTCTAAAATTTTCGGTACAAAATAGTCTGCCGTTTTTGCGGGGGAGGGGCACATCAAATGTATAGGTACGTCATGTCAGATAAACGTCAGTCCATACATATGGTTGACATGTGGTTGACCATTGGCCGCCTATATCGACAGAGGGGAACGCCTGTTAATGGCGGCTCCATTGTTAATTACTCCGGAGGGTATAATAGGTAAGAGTGGTGCTCGCCTGCGGCTTCTGGTGGTGGTAAAGCAGCTAGCTCCAATTTGTTTCTTTTTTGTATTTGTATACCTAATGCAAAGAAGGTATTGAGCAATCCCTTAAAGCGATTTGGTTGGCACATATATTATATGATAATGCATAATTCCCACAGGAGCGATATCTTCAGCCGTAGCTGTTAGACTATTAAATATTTTAATAGTTTCTTGTAATTTGTGTGTCTTAACAACTGCAGATATCTTTAAGTTTCCTTTTTGAAAAAAAAAAAACAAGACCATTGGATCCATTCTTGTCTAGTTCTCTTCGTAACATCAAGCCAAACCAATCAAGCGCTCCTTGTTACTGCTATTCCCCAACAAAGCGTACCTAGTAGAGATATAGAAATATGATTCCTGTTTACGTGATTAATCTGTAATAAAGTAATAAAACATTTATTATTAAATACAAAAATACATATTTTTTTGTTTACAATTGCTTGAAGTGACGCCCATGTTGTGCGCTACATTGACGGGTCTTCTTCATTGTTTCCAAATGAACTTGTCACGTTACGTACTCTTTCAGGAGTTTGAAAAAGTACGGAACTGAACAGGGTAAAAATGTAGATAAAGAAAAAGGTTATAATAAAAAAGATAAAACTTCAGGGGTAGGTCTCTTTATTTTCCAGCAGAAATACAGGGGTCAATATGGAACTTTTAGACAGTTAATTTAGAGTTAAACAGCGAAGGCGAACAGTTAATCGGCCAAGGTGCTCTATAGCGTACGCTTATAGTGGGCGGCGCAACAGGCGCGTGTACTAGGACTAGAAGGAGCGCCGCACCAAGGGGGCGCGCTTGATAGAGGAGCGCGCTCAGCCACGCACGCTTGGAGAAGGAGCGCGCTCAGGCACGCACGCTTGGAGAAGGAGCGCGCTCAGGCACGCACGCTTGGAGAAGGGGCGCGCTCAGGCACGCACGCTTGGAGGGGCGCGCTCAGCCACGCACGCTTGGAGAAGGGGCGCGCTCTCCACAATTGCAGTCTGGTATACAGGATGTATACGTCAAGTTTGTAGTGATTACCTTGGATTAACTCCTTCCCCTCCTCTGTTTATGAACAATTAGTGTTCCGAATTCGACTATTTGAATCTTCTAAATTTCGTTTTCTGAGATGTCTTATAGTAGAGCCAACGGCAATCGGTCTTACCCCTCCGTCCTCTTTGGTGAGGGCGATGAGGTTCCCAAGTAACACAAAAGTAGCTGAATATTGTTTGATTAATAGAGCATGCCGTACTGTATGCTGAATAAGGTAGCTGTATAAAGTCTGTATAAGCGCTTATACAGAAGGTTTGGGCGCAAAGTGGGCTAGCCCACGCCGCTTATTACTGAATAACAGTAATGTAATAGCTGTATAAGTGTGTGCCCACACATTGAATCGCTGAGTAACACTTGTATAGAGGCTGTCAAAAGATTCTATACCGCTTTTAAACCAAAGTTATCCAGCTTTGTACACAATGCATCAGTTATTCACACGTTATGAAGCGTTTGGTTCCAACGTGCACTTTTACAGAAAATATATTCAGATATTTGTGTTAAATCAATGATTTGTCTTCCATTTTAATTTGTGAACTCGTGTCAAAGTGTAGTTTCTGAAGTGAATACTTACAAAATAAGGAGGACATTACCCATATATTTATTTGATGTTTACATAACTTCAATTTCATTGCGCATGCGACTTAACTGTTAATATATATATACATTTTATTTAAAATTTTAAAGCGCCGCGTAAATAATGCACTGTTTAAAAAGTAAATATAGAAAATTTACTACTCCACTTTTAAATTTGTAATTTTTTGCGGTGTTTAGATGTTTTAGTGATAGAAAATGTACTTTAACAAGTTATGCTATGATAAAACTAGTTTTATAAATGAATAAAAATGGAATTTTTCAGTTGATTTTCAATTCCTATATAATTTTAGAGGTTAGAATATGAGCAACCGTAATGGCGTCCGACTGTGCTGAATATAAGCTGCTGCCACAGCTATTTTGTGCTAAATTTCTGAATAAGCATTCACATTATTCGCGTTACTAAGCTACATGTTAGATAATAATCGTTTTAGAACAACAAGTTTTGAATAACATCAGTATAATAGTAATTGTTTTCTCAATCTTAAAGCCTATTAGGGTTCTGTACACAAATAGTAAAAACCACATAGATCCTCAGTAGTTTGATGAGAAACATTATAGGTATGTAACACGGGCAATATTCAATCCTACTTCCTACTAATATTATAAACGCGATATAATATTTAAGTTATATGATAAATTTGGGGGCACGGCAGATTAAACAGTTATTTTTTCCGTTATCAGTTCCGACAAATATGTAGTAGGTAAAGGTATACGCTGTATCATCATATATCATCATCATCATCATCATCATGAGTATAGTGTGGTTACGAGTATGGTATGAATATGAATATGGTATAGGTGCGAAGGTGCGGGTATATTAGTAGCGGGTATCACGGGTGTGAGTACAAGTATAGTTTGGTATGGGCAGTATTGTTTAGGTATGAGTACGAGTATAGTGTGGGATGGGTATGAGTGGACCCACTTGAAACCTAAAAACAGTCTGTTCAAAATCGATTGATCGATTGTGGAGAATCGATTTCGCTATATTTTAATGGGGGTGATTATTTAATTTTTCTCATACCCAGTCCAGTCTACAAGTTTTTAATGCAACAATATCAATAACTAGCATTTGACACCTTGTTTGCCAACTAGCAACAACCTTAAATGGCCATTGGTAAACTTTATCTCGTTGCAGTAAGGTATGCAAATGGCCAGTTAACAGTGTTTACGATGGTAGCTAGCAATTGTTTTACGTCATTAAAACGACAATGCATCTTGTGTAAATTAACCAATCGAAGAGAATTGTTAAGAAAACTAAACCTCGATTTTTTTAAATAATGGTTGGATTAAAGAATAAATACGCAAAATGCGTTCAAAATAAAATAAAAACACGCTCAAGCTCAAAGCAATCAGGCTCAAGTAGCACTGTTGACCGTGTATAAAGCTACGGAACCCTCTCCACCGCGCACTTGTTGATACTTAGCAGTAGTTTGAATAGCGCTTCTCATTGCGTTCATTTTGCAGCTTTTAGCTAGAAAAGATAGTATATGTGTACTAAAATCGCTATAACTTAAGTATAAGTGTTGTTTTAGTATTTATTATTCAGACGTTATGTCTATAAAAGCCATAACTAACCCATATATGCAGCTACTGATAACAAATAATATGTGGATTTCATTACAGCTTCCAGTAATAGCGTCCACCTTTATTCAAAAACTAGCATTAAAACAGAAACTGCAACCGCTTTTATACAGTTGAAAGTCTTCACCGACGCTTCTTTTCAGCATTTAGTAGCCACTATCACATTTTTCTTAATATTGTCTGCTTAATATCTCACAACACAAAATATATACAGCTAATTGCTGCTAATGCTGCTATTATGCAGCTTTTAGTAACCACAAATGCTTTAAGTTGAATAATGTCTGACTAACTGTGTAAGAAATAAGTATTATTCAGCTTTAACATGCAAAACCGATACTATGCAAAATTTATTCAGCATTTATTGGTATATAGGCCCCACTAGGCCCACATATTTTCTTATTCCGAATTTAGTAATTTCCACCGCTTATACACAAAATTTATGCAATCTTAATTTTAATAAGATGATAATTTTACTCTATTATCCTGCTTGTGTGTTACTTGGGTTAGCTCCGTATAGGATCGGAACTATTTCCAGATTCACGTTGCCTGACAGTCAGCAATACTATTCCTTAGCACCTTTGCATACTAACTTCTATGCAGGGGGGTACCTTTTCTCTGCAGCTGACTGTACACGACGAGACGCTTACCTGCATCGCCCACGGGGTGAAATGTAAGGACCTTTAAATGTTGGGGCAATAATCCGTCCGGACCTGCAGCAGAAACGCTTTTTAATGATAATATACGTTCCACTTTTATTTTATTTTCAATGTTCAACGACAGCAATTATTGCACTGAATTGTAGGTTATAAATAGCACTCTACCAGAAGGCTGTTATAAAAACAGTAGGTATACATGTGGCGGCAAAGAACGTCCAGAAAATGTTACCACGGCAGACCGAGTAGGAACCCACTGAGTAACATTATTTCACCAATGATCTTCCTACTCAGTCGGCGAGCCTTAATTACTCGTCCGAAACCAGTAGGCACTTGGATGTTATTTACTACCTCCTCCATCGTCCAATCCGTTGCTAAATTCCGAATAATACCCACCCTCGTAAGATAGAACGACGGTATAATAGCCGCATAATTTGCTTTCGCTAACGCAGGATGTGACAAGCAATCGTTTGCGTGCTAAGCATAATCGAATCAACCGAGAGTCGATTACGGCCAATTCGCTTGAGTCCATCCTTCACTACTCTGGAAATATTGTATTTAAAATTTTAAATAAAAAATGTCCGAAGTTGATCGCTTTTAAAACAACCCCTGAGGCAATAGATATGCAAAACAAATGGAACAATATCTGTTTCCGAGAATTTACTTCCTTCGGTTTCAAAATCTGGGTGTGTGTGTGTGGATTGAATAGAAGCAGAGGGTTGATTAATAGAAGACTTTTTAAAATTAGTATTTTTGGTGTTTATTTATATCATATATGTTTCATCTAAATAAGTATACAACTGGTTTTTCAGTTTGCCTCATGCAATCTTTTCATTGTACGTAAATATTTTGCACGCCAGGCTACTAAATCATGCCTCTCAATGAGAACTTTTGATTCGATTCATTTGTTATATTTATATCCCAGTTCTCTTAAAACCTGACGACTGGTGATTCCTCCACCAAAATTTATGTCTTTCTTTAAGACACGATGCAGCTTCCTCAATGTTGGTACCTTCCTAACGGTATAAAATTCACGAATTTTATGTCGAATAGCACACTTGGGCATTTTCATTTTAACTTGCACTTTAAAGCGCGACTTAAGTCGTGTTTCAGTAACGTCTAACCGTTACATTCCTAACAAAATGTATGGGATTTGACATTGACCGTCAGTTTTGTAACGATTGCTAACCGGCCGTTTAAGGTGCACAGATAACCACTCACTTGCTTTTGGTAACTGTAGCTACCAGCTGTCACCCTTATTTTATTATAATAATAGAGGTCACTGAAAAATATCAAGCATGTGAGTGGAGTGAAAATGCCAATTTATCAAAATCATCCACAATTATTGTTTTTGGTCTCCCTTTGCGTTTGTCTCCAGGTGTACACCACGTACCGTTATTTAAAGAACCTTTTTTAGGGTTCCGTACCCAAAGGGTAAAAACGGGACCCTATTACTAAGACTCCGCTGTCCGTCCGTCCGTCTGTCACCATGCAGGCTGTATCTCATGAACCGTGATAGCTATAGGCAGTTGAAATTTTCACAGATGATGTATTTCGGTTGCCGCTAAAACAACAAATACTAAAAAGTACGGAACCCTCGGTGGGCGAGTCCGACTCGCACTTTTCCGGTTTTTTTTTATTCGTACTCATTCCTATAATAATAAGTTTTTGGCAAAAAATTCATATTTGGTACAAGCTTTTTTATCGCTGACTGTACTTTTCTTACGACAGACAACTAATAGGTACTCATTGATACAATTCTAAAAACCCCTAACACAATTAGGTTGCGTTGTTTCATCACAGAGTTCCTATGGCCACCTCCTGTCTCCATCATCAGATCAGTTCGACAGTACCATATTATTGTATTGTCATTAGAACTACATACAGCTGCCAATTTTCATGACGCTACGATCTTTGGAAGATGGTTAAATTAGTTAAGTACCTTAGATTCCACTACATAGTTACTTACATACAGGTCGACCTAATAAAAGCTTGTTAATAATTATATAAATATGCATAAAATGGCAAAGTATCAAAACTGTTCGGCAGTTATTTTAAAATCATGAATGATCTGTTTTCATATGTAAATTCATATATATGAATGATAATAGAGTTAGACCAAGAAAAGTCTGCAGCGATTTTGATAGCCCACGCAGTGTTAGTTTAAGTGTTAATTTAAACGTCAAACTTCTATGAAATTATGACGTACTTATAAATACACTTGCACTGCGTGGGCTATCAAAATCGCTGCAAACTTTTCTTGGTCTAGGTTATAGGTTATAGGTTTTCGCGGGCTTGGTTTCCGCAACTCGACGTCATAATATCGCGCCTATTTTGCGTATTGGGTTGGCGGCACTATTCCTGCCAACCCAACTCTACCAAGAAGCCTAGCAGACCCTTGACGTTGCCGACGACTTCTGGGAGAGACCCCGGTGAGCCGAGGTGTTGTGCCCGGTATTTTGCCACCCCTGGGCATTCGAGAATGACGTGGGCGGCTGTCTCCTCTGCCTCCATGCACGCTCTGCAGAGGGAGCTATCTGTAACACGTAGGGTTAGTAGGTGCTTGTTAAATGAGGCGTGTCCAGTTATTGCCCCGGCTATAAGCCGGAGCTGTGGTCTCTTCAGCTGTCGAAGTCTCCGCGACAGATTGGGATTGAGTGTCGGGAGGGCTTCCTTTGCCTGCCTGCAGGTGCCTAGGTTAGACCAGTATTGTTGGTGTTTTACCTTGGTGTTGTGTCGCAGCGTGTTCCGGAGCCAGGCATATGGCAGAGGTAGGATTGGCTCAGGTCCTGCCACCTTCAGTTCCGAGCCACCTCTCGCCAGGATGTCGGCTGCATCGTTACCTCGTGAGTTGCTGTGTCCTTTGATCCACTGCAGAGTTACGCCATTGGTGGTACATACCTCTGACAGAGCTTTGTGACATTCGTAAATTAGCCCTGAAGTGAGAGTATAACTTTGTAGAGCTTGTAGTACTGATCGACTATCAGAGAGTATGCGGATGGGGTAGTCCATTACTTCCCTTGAGACGATTGCGTGTGCTGCCATTATAATGCCCATACATTCCGCCTGGAAGACTGTGTTATGGGCACCAAGTGGTGTCGAGATGTGTATGTTTAGGTCCTCTGAGAAAACCCCAGCGCCAGTGCCTGACCTTGTTTTTGATCCGTCCGTGAAGATTCTCAGCTCCCTTGGGTTGAGTCCTTCATGGGGTTCTTCGTGTAATTGTATTTTGTATTTCTTGTCGAAGACGAACTGCTTGGGTATCCTGTCAGTCACCGCTTCTATAAGCGGTTCCTTACCTATGGCCTCGTAGAGGATTTCGGTGTGTGGCACCCTAGGCGGTCTCCAGAGATTAGATTTTTTTAGACGTACCGCCGCAGCCAGCGCTTCTTGTTGTATAAAGAGGTGCAGCGGCGGGAGGCCCAGTAAGGCTTCCAGGGCCGCGGTTGGTGTTGTCCTCATGCAGCCCGTTGTCGCCATACAGGCCAACCTCTGGAGTCGTTGTAGTCTAGCCTCCACAATGGATAGTTTGCTGCGTGGCCACCATACTATCGCACCGTAGCTTATTATTGGTTTTATCACTGCCTGGTAAAGCCATAGAGTTAGCCTGGGAGTTAATCCCCAGGTTCTACCCACCATCCTACGACATTGCCAGAACGCGACTGTAGCCTTATCAATTTTGCCATTTAGGTGATTACTCCAATTCAATTTGTTGTCAAGTATTACCCCTAGATACTTTACCTCTGAAGATAGTTGGAGTTCTGTATTGAACAGTTTGGGAAGGTGGTAGTTTCCCAAATTGCGTTTGTTGGTGAACATTACCAGCTCCGTCTTTCGGGGATTGACTGTGAGTTCGTTGTTAACGCACCAGCGCTCCACGATGGCTAGTGCAGAGCGGGTGACATCGCATACCGTACCTGAGTGGTTGCCGCTCGTTAGTATCACTATGTCGTCAGCATAGCCGATTGTGTAGTAGTGATTGTTGTTTAATGTTGTTATGAGGTCGTTCACCACTAGGTTCCATAAGAGTGGCGATAGAACTCCCCCTTGGGGGCATCCCTTCGCCACTAATGCCTGCTGTGTCTCGCCTGTCCCAAGTTTTATGACCCTCTGGCTCAACATGTTGTTTATCCATTTGGTCATAACTGCATTCGCACCGTGTCTTACCAGTGCTGCTGCAATGCTGCTGAACCTAGTCCTGTCGAAGGCTCCTTCTATGTCTATAAAGGTTCCTAAGCACATGGACCTGTTTTTAATCGCTACCTCAATTTTGCTTACCACTGCATGAAGCGCCGATTCTGTAGACTTGCCAGGGCTGTAGGCATGTTGGTTGGGATGCAGGGGCACGTTACTCAGCACCCTCTCCCTCAGTTGCCTATCGCACAACCTCTCCAAGGTTTTAAGCATGAAGGAGGTCAGGCTGATGGGCCTGAAGGATTTGGGATCCGAGTAATCGCTTTTACCTGGTTTCGGTATGAAGATGACTTTGACCTCTCTCCACCGCTTCGGCACGTACCTGTGAGCCAGACAGGCGCGCAGAACGGTGGTCAGCTTCAAAGTGAGATGCCTCCCGCCCCATTTGAGTAGCGCAGGGAAGATCCCGTCCATTCCTGGAGATTTGAAGGAGTCAAAACTGTTTATGGCCCACTGCGTGCGCTGCGGGCTGATTACCTCATGTGTCTGCTGCCACTCGTCCTCCGACGGAGTGGTCTCCTCCTCCTCCCAACTTACTGGGTGCGATATCACGCAGTCCGGGAAGTGTGTTTGCACTAGGACCCGTTCCGCCTCCTCCGGTGAGTTGGTGAGAGAGTTGTCAGGCTTACGTAAGGATCCTAAGGTTATGGTTGAGTTGTTGGAGAGAACCTTCCTTACCCTGTTAGCCTGCATGGTGGTCTCAATGTCTGTACAGAATTTGCGCCAGGAGTTTGTGCTTCTGTACCTGAGACGTTTCTTGTACTTGGCCTTGGTGGACTTGTAGCTATCCCAGTCCTCGTCAGTGCCAGTGTTCATAGCTCTGTTTAGTTGTCTCCTCATCTTGCCTCTGAGTCTCTCCAGCTCAGGTCCCCACCAGTTGTTCTTCCTTCCACTTCTAGTTGATGGGGTAGTTAAGGGACATGCCTGATGGTAGCAGTCCAGGATGGTGTCTGTAAGGGTGCTTACCTGTTCTTCTATCTCAGCTATGCCTTCTATCCTCTGGGGACCCTCCTGCTGTTCCAGTATTGTGTTTAACCGCAGGGTGTAGAGGTCGCGATTAGTCCTACGTGGGTCCCTTCTAGGCACTGCTGTGAGTGTTTTTACCTGAATGTCGAATCGAATCCATCTGTGGTCTGAGCACGACATCTCCTCCGATACATGCCAGCCTGAGATGTGTTTCGATGCTTCTTCAGATGCTAGGGTCAGGTCAATGATTGTCCTGCTGCGCCTGTTTATGAATGTCGGTTTCGAACCTGTGTTAAGGAGGTTGAGGTTTGTAGTAAATAGGTACTCGACGAGCTTCTTACCTCTCTCGTTACCTGTTTCCATGCCCCATAGGGGGTGGTGTGCGTTTGAGTCGGTTGCCACGACGAGTTCGAGCCCCGCCTCTTCGCAGTAGTTGACCAGCCTTGTCATGTCGTGCGGTGGTGGGTCGTCCGCCTCCGGCATGTACACAGAGGCTACGACCATCTCCTGCAGGCTGGTGTCTTGCGCTCCGTGTAGCCTTATGGCGCACACGTCTCTAGAACAGAAGCTCGTTAGAGGTTGCACATGTATATCTTTAGTTGTGTATATGCAGGCCCGGGGGTTATCCGGACCCGAGTAGACTGTTAGCTTACCTCCTAAGTTACGGAGACCGCAGACAGAGCCCCTTCTGACCCACGGCTCCTGGATCAGAATTATGGCTGTTGTGTTGACCTCCAACCACTTCCGGATCTGAGCCGTTGCGGTTTCGCTGTGGTGGAGGTTGGCTTGGAGGAATCTACCACTGGGCGAAGGGGGTTCCTCCACAAGGATCGCCCTCCTTCGCCGACATCGGCTCCTCCTCCCCCTTGCCGATGGCCAACTTACCCAGCTCCTGCGCGCATTCCCCCTCACTCTCCGAGGAGTCACGAAGAAGTTCTTCTTCGTCCTTCTCGGGGACGAGAGGGGACTGCGCTGGGGCTCGCGATTCAGGCTCCTGGACCTCGTCTACAGGTGCCTGCGTCGCCGCGCAAGTGTCCATGGGCTCGGCTGGTGCATTGGCTGCGCTATCAGTGGCGGCAGTGCTGGTAGGGGGCGGTTGCTCCCTGAATTTTCCCCGTGACCCCTCAAACTTAACGTATACCGAACCCAGCATGAAGCCGAGCCGGCGTCCGCGGTTTACCAGGGGCTGCACGACTGTTTCCGGCACACTGACGACAGCGAACGTCTCCGCTCCCTGCACCTCTCGCCGGTTGAGCAGCCAGCGGTCTATTTCCGCCCACGGGTTCTGATAGCGGAGGGCTCGGCCAACCTCGCCGAAGTCCTCCCAGACGCCCGGGAACAGGATTCCGCAGCGTACTCTTTTGGGTACCTCGCTCTGGCGCTTGACCACCACCTTCTCCCCCTCATCGAGGGTGATGGTAGCCACGCTGCGCTTGAGCCATGCTAGAGTGGCCTGGTCCTCGCACCACAATCTCAGGGAGCCATTCGCCCATACGGGCCTGCCCCTGAAGAGTGGGCCTGCGGGAAGGCTTGCGGTGGGCTGCCTGGCTTCCTGCGAGAGCAGGGCTAGCAGCTGCCTCTGGACCTCATCCGACTGCTGCGAGGTCAGGTGGCCCGAGGTGGCAGTGGTCACTGCCACCAGCAGGTCAGCCTTTGCCGCCTCTGCGTAGTCGGCATGGGGGGTTTCTCCAGGCGGTCCAGTCCTCTGCCTCTTAGGCTCGCCTCTGGGAGATATAGTCTCGTCCAGACGAGCCCTTTTGGCAGAAGACCGGGCACCCTGGCTACTCTCCCCCTTGGTCCTGGCCTTCGCCCTCTTTTCCTGGGGAGGGGCACGGTTCGCTGCTGGTAGACCAGCTGCTGCCTGCGCCTGGCCCTTCCCAGGGGCGCCTTGTTGAGGCGCCGGGGCGGTGTTGTTGAGAGCGGCTTGCCTCTCCCTTCGCTTCCGTCTCTGCTTCCTGTTAAGCTTGTGCGGCTTAGCCGCAGCTGTAACAGGGGGAGGCGGGGGCACTGGAGTTTCCACCCGTCGGTCGGGCTTCCACTTCCGCGCCTTTCTGGACACCTGGACGGTCCAACCCGCCTCCAGCTGGACAGAGATGGGGTCCAGCGCTGGGGTCTGCTCCGTGGCAGGGGGTTTCCCTCCTGTCGGAACAGCGCCCGTGGATGTCCCCGGTGTTGGCAGTAGGGCTTGGGTACGCTGTGGTACCGAACCTACTGGTTTAGGCGTCCACGTAGCAGGTTTGCGTGCCTTTGGTTTCCCGGCGGCTCTAATCCCTGCTGCGGGCTGCCCCTTGCGAGGCGGTGCTGTCGAGACAGCGCCACCACGGGGTGTGTTGTGTGTGTGTGTGTAACGTATCGGTACTGTCGGGACAGCGCCGTGTGTAGTGGTGCTTGGCAGGGTTGTTTTTGCATCCCTGTAAGCACGTGATGAGGAGGGAGGAACTATCGGGACAGCTCCGTCTCCTCGTGTAGTGTTGTGTTGGGTGGAGGTTCCGGGTACAGCCGAAGCTGCGCCGTTTCCCTCCGGTGTTGGGGCGCCTTCCGGTTTCCCTTCCGGCACCCGCGGGGTTTGGGATCTTGTAGTTTCCATTTTTTGAAATGTTTAAAATTCACCTCTCGAGCTTCCCACCCTCCATGGAGCCCGCACCTTTGGGGATGTCACTTTGGACACCAGGAATACCCAAGAGGTATAGGTGTGTAGAGGTGAGACTCATGCGCGACATCGGGAGCTGCAGACACGTGGCTGAGAGAGACGATCCTATCTCTCCCAGTGGTTCCACGCGCCCTTGCCCCGTCAGCATGGCCGAGTCCCTGGCATCCTCCCAGAGGACGCCCCTCCCCACACCTCGCCTGCGGACCGTACCACCTCGACCGTACGGGACGCGTGTCCAATACCCTGCAGTGGCTAGTTGCAGGGCCACCGTTTCGCCAGAAATTCGGACCAAAAAGGGCATATTGGCCCACAGGGGATAACTAACCCCGACCCCCTGCAGGCCTCGGCCCCCAGGACTCCTGCATCCCCGCTTACGGCGCTCTACTGCGCAGGACTTACGCAGGCAGGTGAGTGTAGTCCGCTTAAGTCACCTACACCTTAAGCGGAACCGGGAGGTCCGTATAACATAGCTAGCAATCTGATCGAAATCATATTGCTAGCCATGCCATTCGGGCTCTCCAGAGTGTGTCATAACCCGCTTGGGTTTTCAGGTCCTCACGGGTTATGACGGAGGTCCGTATAGCATAGCTAGCAATTTGATCGAAATCATATTGCTAGCCATGCCTTACAGGACTCTCCAGAATTTGTCGTACTCCGTTCGGGTTTTCAGGTCCTCACGGGTTACGACTTCGCCTTCATACTTAGCTACTGGTGGTCCGGGGCAGATGGAATGTGCGACGCCCGACCGACCACCAGCATTACCAGGGTGTACGACCCACCCCATGAGTGGGATGGGTTCGGCCATGGCCTGCGGCGGCAGAGCCATGGCCGACGGGGACGTGTATGATAGACTTGAGGGAGTAGGCGTTGTAAGCCCAGCGTCGCACACCTGAACTACGTACCTACCCCCCCCTACACCCCTTTTTTTTTTTCTTGGTCTAAAGCTGGCCATACACACTAGGGTAATGCCTGCACAGTTTTACCTGTACATAGTTCAACTGCGCAGCGAAAAAAAAAAGGAGCGTCTGTGGCATTCGACTGTGCAGTTTTCTACGACTGCACAGTTGACCTGCAAATATGAAAATAGATACTTTTTACCTGTGGGCTCTTGAACGGAAAACCTATTAAACCGCGAACGCGAGTGAGGAGTCGATTTCGGATATCGGCGAACTAGACTCCACACTCGCGTTTGCGGCTTCGCGCCGCGATTCGCGCACGAGTGTGGAGTGGGCTTTAGAAATATGCAGTCAAGCGTGAGTCGGACTAATTACTTACTTATTGATCCGACCCCTACGGATTTTTTAAAGGCAATTCACTCGCGTTTCACATATAAAAATACATTGTTAAAAATTGGGTAATGTACGGAACTCTTGGAACGCGAGTCCAACTCGCACTTGGCCAGTTTTTTTAACATATTTCAAAAAACTTTAGCATATTAGTCCAGCTTTTTTTCAAAATCCGAGTTGGCAACTGGCAACACTGTTTGGTTCTGTCAGTTCTGTCACTGTCACTGTTCGGACGTTTGCGCGGGATACGGTACGAGTACGAGTATTTGGTTCGCCGTTCGCTAATAGGAATAATAGGATCACATCTTAAGTAAAAATATTCTTCAATTGAGAAAATAACACTGGTCACCAAGCTGGAAAACAGCATATGTAAACAACATGGAAAGTGAGGATTTTCACGGTGTTGATGCGCTTATCAGACCAGCCGGAAAGGACGATATGGTGGCTGTCGCTAGTTTAATACAGGTGTTTGACTACACTGATCTTTACACATTTATCAATTGGGCATTGGAATTATAATATTTTTTTTTTAGGAACTGGCTGATTTCCAGAATATGTCAGATGGTCCGAAAATTAATGCTACAGGTGCGTAAGTACATGTTTAGTAACTCCAAATGAAAAGTACCACATACCTAATAAGTTATGTTGTTGATCTTCAAGTTGTTGTTGATTTTGAGTTGTAAAATTTTATAGTGAGGAGGTACCCTATAGCTAGTGATTGACACCTAGTTTCACCTGCTTCCCTATGAAAAATTTGTGACAATGAGAATTTATAATAATATAAATGTCTATTAGTTACATTACAATACTCCTTACAGCTAGTCTATTGTTTATGTATGTAATGTGCATACCTTGGATAACTCGGGGCATCTATACGAAAGTGATGTAGCAAAATATTTTATAGACAATAAAATATATCGATGTTACTGTCAACATCTAAATGTTATTCAACATAAATAAATATTACTTAATTTCTCCTCATTTTTAAATAAAAAATAAACAAATTAAAACGTGTAGGTATGTATATGTATATTTTAAAATAGTTTTATAATATATAATCAATATTTTTTCCATATTCGTCGGTATTCATGATTGCCGTCTAGATGAAAATATCCACTTTAAATTGCTAAACGTTCTTACTCTAAGATATGAATGGTACTGACAGTAAATTGTCATTTTGATTGAAATGACATCTGCATACTTTTATTATCTTAAGAGGCTTGATTTTAGATATGACATTCCACCTTTTAATTGTAATCGAGAATGTTCAATGAGCACATGTATTAATTTAATTATATCGACATCTTTTTTATCGATATCGAATCCCTAGAACTTGCCCCGAGTTATCCCAGGTATGGTAATGTGTGTACATTACAAGGTCTTCTAACTTTGAATAAATCAGAGGTAAATGCTTACTACCTTTAGTATGAAATATTGGTTATTTTATTACAAACTCTTTTTATATTATTTCATTTTATGAATTTAATTTCCTTACAAATGAGGAGAATTATATTCTTGGCATGTATTAGGTAAACAAACAAATGCAACTGAATTAAGCCGGGTATTCATTAGGCAACATTTGTTAATAAACTGTTGTTAATAAAGTGTTTATTAACAAAAGTTGCCTGATGAATACCCGGCTTTATGGACCTTTTGAAATGTTGAAGTTGGATAAACACATTTTATGACTTTTGCAACTTGCAAGGCAATGTTTGCTTGGTTGACTTGTCTTCTTAGGCATATTCATGCAATCATTCATGCTCTTCAAATAAATGACTTCATTTATTTTTAGATTTACAGCGAGATGGCTTTGAAACAATTCCGCCAGCATTTCAGCTTCTAGTAGCAGAGAACAAAAAGAATAATGCAATTATTGGCTATGCTCTGTACTTTACAACATATTCAACTTGGGAGGGCCCGGCAATGATGCTGGAAGATTTGTATGTGAAACCTGCGCTGAGGAAGCAAGGTATAGGGAGAAGGCTTTTTAATGCAGTAACCAAGGTAAATTATTACTGCTCAGTTCCTTACTTCACTTGATATCTTATTTTAAAACTTTATTTTAATATCTAGTACCTACTACCTACAAATATTATTATGTAACATTTTAGTTGTTGTTGTCCTATGGCACCCCAGAGGTGCAAAGGGCCTTCACAAGCTCGCGCCACTCCTCCCTATCGACAGCGACAGCCTCGCTCCAGCTCAACCCAACCGCTCGTAGTTTATTTGTGACGGACCGCTGCCAAGAGTGTACAGGGCGCCCGAGGCCACGGCTTCCGTCCAGCGGTTTCCAACCGAAAGCGATGGTTGCGTTATTAGTTTCCCCTCTTCGAACAGTATGTCCTATCCATCTCCATTTCCGTGTCGCGATTTCTTCGCCAATGGGTGTTTGCCGGCATATACGCCATAGGTCTTCGTTACGAATAGTTTTTGGCCAGAAAACGCGAAGGATCGACCTGAGGGACTTGTTGACGAAGACTTGAAGTTTATTCGTTAGGCCCTTAGTCACTCTCCACGTTTCGCAGCCAAAAAGCAACACAGATTTTACAATTGATTCGAAGAGGGAAAGTTTAACACGTCGCGTGAGCACAGTCGACTCCCAAACAGCCTTTAACTGAGCGAACGCAGCTTTCGCCTTCTTTATCCGGTTGTCGATGTCTTCATGTTGTATTTTTCTTAATTACTCGTAATGCATGTTAATTATAAGATGTAATAATGTTTTGAAAAGATGTGTCCCGCCGAGTTTGTTGCCGGTCCCATATTGGGAAACCTTCCTCCAATTGAGGGGGGATTTAAATCTTCTCGGGGCAGAGGTGTACGGTTGGAGCCGGTAAAGGTTTATTTGACGTTCATAAGCGCATTGTAATATGCTTACTTGAATAAACCATTTTTCTCAAAAATGGACGGCAAAGTCGACTTTGCCGTTTAAAAAATAGGTTGCGAAGCGCGTAGTTTATGGTCAGTCAAAAATTAAAAAGTTAAAAACATTGCAGTCTCGATTTTGGGACTGCAATGTTGCATACAAATTCCATTATTTGTCGAGTTCCAAACTTTTTAAAAGTTGAAATGGCCATATCAAATGAAGGCACAGGCCCATTAAACAGCCAAACAGATGATTAGTGCCGCGACTATTTAGCTGTCTCAAATAGGTTGGCGTATTTTCGGCAGAAAAATACACTTCTATTTTTTTATTAAAAAAATAAAAAGGCGGCAAAGCTAATTTTTTCAATTGTTTCTACTTTTTTCTGTGAAAATATATACGTAAGAAAGTTGCTTTTGTAAAATATTTCTATGATATTTATATTTCTTGCACCATTTTTGAGAAAAGCACTATATATGACTCGGCTGGAAGGCTACTTGCTGGCTTCGGATTCAATTAAACGGACTCCCAAGGTCGTCCGTTTAAAACGAATCCTCAGCCTGCAAGTAGCTACTTCCGAGCCTCGACAATAATGTACTATTTTATCTTTATCTTTATCATCCGCTCCACCTTTGCAGGATAAGACGCTCCCTAGTACACAAACTTGGACACCGAGTCTAGGCTCTCGCCCCCCAGTGATGTTTACATTCATACATGTGAACATTTTAGTACCTACCTAAATATAGTAAATATAATTACCTATGTTAAAGAATTCATGATTATGACAAGTAAACAATGTTTTTTTTTTATTAGTAAATCTACCCGTTTTGCTTGGTAGCTACATTAACTAATGCCTTACTTTCCAGCAAGCAGCACTGGCTAGATGTTCACGATTAGACTTTCATGTCTTGGAATGGAATAAAGCAAAATCATTTTATGAGTCCATTGGAGCTGTAAACCTGACCAACACTGAACAATGGTGCTTGTATCGTCTGTCTGGGGATGCTTTTCAGAAAACAGCTAATCAAAAATAAGTATGACAGTGTTGGGTATTTAATAAAAGACTTAATGTGATCAAACATTATGGGTATATTTTTGTAATGTAATATTATATACAACATAACATATTGTGTAGTTTATTGTTGTGGAATTAAGTATTTAGCTTAACAATAGGTACTGTGATATTGCCAATGTGGTGACAAAGTCTATGCTTGTTATTGAAATAAAATGTCGTACAATCTAATTCTAAATCATTACAATTGTTCGTTGACTAAACTATGTACAAATAATTATAAATGCCATTTATTTTACTTAGTCTATAAATAATACTACTCTGTTTACAGTAATTATCTATCTTCATTGGAATTACTATCAGATCACACTTTAAGGGTGTCACTTCAAGTTTATTTCGCACAATATTTCACATGCAGAGTCATGTAAGTCCTGCTTGATATGGCCGATGGCCCAGGGGAGGGGGAGGGGTATGCATTTAGTTACAATTTTTTTCTCTTGGTGACAGAGATGAAAATACACATTTTCCAAGTTTGTAGTAGGCCATTTGGTGTTGTACTTTATTTCCAGCACTTTAGTGGAATAAGCAGTAGCAGTAGTCTAGTCAGTCAAATATAATCTATTTTTACAAATATGTATAACGTGGACTACCTCTCTCTATAATACATCGATATCTATACTTAAATACATTGTGCTGGTTTTGTAACTCGTTAAATGTAAGAAATCAAAATTTAGATTGAATATGGCAGAACTTTTGTCTCACCCAACAGTAGTAAAACAGTATTCATAAATATTTCAAATACCTATTTGTTATATACATAACTTACATTATAGACTTAGGACTAAAACAGATTCCTTGGCATTTGTTCATTATCTAATTTGTGGAATGCATTGGTGGGGTGATATTGTCTCAAAATGCGGTGCCCGAGCGGTGCCACGGCTACGCCACTGTTATTCCGCACTGTCCCACTTGCGTAAGGTTCACCTTAACATAAGTATTAAAAATTATTGTTTTTTATTCATCTTGTTATTCTCATTCGCAAGTGCATATGCATATCAATTTTTAATCTATTTACATACATAAGTTACACAGATTCCATTTGTTTAATGATGCGATGCAAAGTGAAATATCAGATAAATGTAGGTTTCTATCTGAAATACTTGAGAAGTTGGCAACTGTAGTCAACTTGGATGAATCGACATTTCTCTTGTCTTCATAAAATATTGAGTAGTGAATATGGGTAAGGTCAGAGACAAAGATCAATAAAAAGCGTAACATTTATTCGGTCGGCCATATATTCTCATTTAAGACCGGAAAATTGTAACTATTAATGGCCAGCGAACGTATAAAGTAGGGCAGTGGCACCAATAGATGAACTATTAAGCTACTAACCCAACTTTACGTATTATTTTATTATATACGCAACTAAAAAAACATATATGTTTTGAAGCGGCCATCTTAATAAGATTTCCATACAAACGATGTTATTGGCGCGAAGCATGTAGGTACTTACACTACATTCGTCGTATCTTGCTTGAAATGATATTTAACAAATTGTCTGCAAACTATAAATATACATGTAAATACTCAAGGTGCGAGTACGTACTTATCTCTAATAATTAGACACAAAATCATAATATATTCGCATTGCAGTAATGAAATACATTCGAGAGCAATAAAATGCATCATTCTGTATTAAGAATTTGTAGCGTTCTTACTGCTCTTGAGTGTAATTTTACAATTATATGTATATGCTTTATTTTAATTTCTGGAGTTTTAAGTGTGAAAAGTGTGCATATATTTCGCCACTTAGGCCGTCACTATCTATTTGATACTGACTGTATTTTCCCATCAGATTTTAGTTTAGAAGGGGGAACGGTATCAGGCCAGCTAGGTACTCGTACATTAAGTTATTATTATTACTATATAGTCTGTTCGAGAAACGGAAAACGGTGAGAAATAGAGATAATACTCCTAAAAATACGTGTGATACCTCATTAGATTCGTAATGATGTCTAGAAAAATGTATTCGAAGCGTGTATTAGCACACAAAAAATATCAAAAGTTATAAACAAAAAAGGGGGGGGGGGGGGGAAGTAGTTATGTTTTATTTCCCCAATATCTCAAAAAGTATCAATGTTTAAAAAACCAAAATGACAATTATTTTTCACAAAATCTTACACAACAGTTAAAAACTAACTATTTTATTGTAGGTAAGTATATTCTTGTTAGAAATTTAATAAACAACGTGTATGTACGCATTTTTGCAGTTTTAGACTTTATTACTCCAGAAATTTCGTGATTGTGTTGTAATGCCTTTCATCAGGTTTTGTACATAGGACTCCGTTATAAATTTTTAAGCATTTTTCAATTTCGGTTTGAAGTTTTCAACTGATAAGGCGTTAGTTTTATGTTTGAAGAGCTTCTGCTTCATACGAGCCCATTATTTTTCATGGATCGTAATTCAGAGCAGTTGGGAGGAATTAGGTGTTTTTCCACAAATTCGATATTGTTGACGTAGTACCACTTTATCGCTTTCTGGGATAATGGCACGTGGCCTAATGAGGCCATGACAAAAAGAGCTTGTTGTGATGATGAATGGTAACAACGTTTTTTTCAAACACTCGCCGTTACAGACCCGTTAACAAATTTTTAAGTGCTACATTTGCCACATAAACAGATCATCTTCCGTACGAGAACCTTCTTCGCAAATTTATTAATTTTAATTATCTTATACTAGTCTAGCGGTTTTTTTTATCAGATCCATAACAAAACTGCTGACTGGGTAGCAATTTGAATTCAAATTTGAGGTATGTTTCATCTACCATTACAACACAGGATTTTTTTGTTGCAATGTTTTAATAAAGTTTTCTTGGTGTGGTTTCCACTTCAGTTTGCTGTTTTGCATTTTTGTTAGGTGCTTTAGTTTGTTTGTAGGTCATTATAGAGTTATTCTTTAAGTCGACGTTTTGTACTTTTTGGCAAAATATAGTACAGACAGGGTAGGCGTTTTTTGCAACGCAGCGATCATGTTCTTCTCTATATTTTTGTTGGAAAACCAGGGCTTATGACCACTTCCAGTCCGCCGTCGTCTACCACCAGTTTTTTAGAATTATTTTAACACCATTTGAACAGGTCTTACTGACGAGATTAACGTCACCGCTAGTTTTCCGTGGAAATACCTCGATATTGTAAGGGTTAGTACAACATTTTTTCATGTAGTATTTTCTGTAATGGCGATATCTTTGAAAATGTAAACGAAAGAGATTTATTGTTATAAAGAATAAGAAAATAGTGAATAGAATCAGGCGTTACTTTGCGGAAATCCATATTAATTAAAACGAAAATATTACTTTGCTAATCCGCAATCTTTTCATATCTTTTCGCGGATTAGCAAAGTAATATTTTCGTTTTAATTTTAAAGAATAAGAAATCAGGTATTTTTTACATATGACAATCTCCTTTAGCCTTTTGGTCAGATGTCTGATGTGCACCCGGTGCGAATACAAACGACATTTTTTTCTGGGACAAGCTTTATTTGCATCTACTTGTATTTGTACTAATTTTAACCTATTAGCGGTATTATATGGTATCTACCTTGTTTTGTATGCAAAAGTAAAATTTTGATTAAGCATTAAATTCCCTAAAATCCTCAGGAACAGTAGTATAGTAACAACAGGAACTATACTAGAACATTGTTCAATTCTAAGACTTAAAATGATTCAGCATGTAATGGGTTAATTTTTTCTACGATTTGCTTACGATTCTCTGATTACTCGATTTATTTATCGTAAAATCTGACTACCGCCTATTCACCAACTTGTAAAATCAACACCTGACACTGACCATTTCTTGTATTTTTGGGTCAGTAAGTAATGACGACTAATATTTCCTTTATTCGGTTAAGGACAGATTCTGGTTACGGCAAATTCTGTTTACGGCAGATTCGTGTTAGGGCAGAAATTGGACAGTCGCGACTAAAAACTATTTACTTGTTGGAATAGTACCTAATGTACGGTGAATTGTCAATGCCCAATGGGCCGGCTGACGCACTAACTCTCAGTTCTCTCACTTTATTGTTAGCTGAGTTTAATTTTTCTCATGTGTACCTAACAAGATAAAATCATAGACTGAAATAAGCTTTTTATTTTTTTCTGCGTGTGGCTTTCATTCCTCAACCCACTGACGGAGCGGCAGCTGATATTTACAAGGCTTCTAATATCCCCGAGTTGTCACTCGGGAAGATCTGGCTCATATATTATATCGGCCAGACGGTTCCTATGCTACTATAGTACCTATACACACTAATATCTGGGAGACCGAGCTTTGCTCGGAAAACGTATAAAAACTCAAAAATACGCGTTTTCCCAGAGATACCAAAGACCTAGATCGATTTTTCGCCCCTAAAAACCCACATAGCAAATTTCATCGAAATCGTTAGAGCCGTTTCCGAGATCCCCGAAATATATATATGGGGCTGTCCATAAATTACGTCATCGAGTTTTGACGATTTTGGACCCCCCCCCCCCTATAATCATCCAAAAATCATGCATCAAATGACCCCATTTCCTCCTACTTCATGCTACCGTCATTTGATGTCCAGACCCCCCCCCCCCCTAATTTGAAATGACGTAATTTATGAATAGCCCCTATGTATATAAATAAATATACAAGAATTGCTCGTTTAAAGGTAATAGGTATAATATACCTAGTCACCGCAGCAAAACTTGCAAGATTACGAGTATAGTATAACCACACCTCGGACACTGGCGATCAAATGTATGAAACAAACGCGTTCCTACGCACACAGTCTAAGCTCGTGTAGGTGAAAGCGTACCATGCTTGTGTGAGTGAGATAACACGTGCGAGGGTTCCCGCCATTTTGTTGTCAAGTTCGATGACCTCAATGACTCAAAACTCATTGCGCGAATTAGGAAGAAATAAAAATCGTATTATGCTGTAAGGTGGGTATCTAAGCTCGATTTATACAATAGTTTCCTATTTTGAATCACTACAAACGAAGTAACAAAATTTTTGTAAGGAAATTCAGGCCACCAAAATATTACGTAAGTTGAAAACATGATTTTTTGTTCATATACATAGATATTGTGTTGTTTTCAGTGTGATCTGATAGGTTTTGTAAATATTTGTTTAATATTTGAATATTTTACGTGGCCTCCGCTCTGCGCACCGCGTCGTCGCGTCCTTGCCAGCCGGTAACTGTGATGAGGTAACCGAGAGCGGGTGGGCGGCACTTTCAACGGGAGGCAGGGAGTGTCCATACTGTACGTTAGTACTCTTTATTATACTGTGGTAAAACCATATTATGTTCTCAGGCTCCCAATGAACAGTTGCCTGCGAGTAGGTAAGTACTGTATCAAATACGACTACTCTGCATGTTTTTCCCTTCAAATTAATTAATAGCAACGTTTCATTTGAAGTGCAGACTTATTCAAATGATTGACATCAGTTTTTGCTGGATAACACGGATACCTACGTGTAAAAATTTAATTAAATAGTTTCAACTAAAATTTTACTTAATTTTAACTAGAATACGTGTCTTATTTTTATTATAATTATTCTACGTTTCTATTTTCTATACCTATTCTAAGATCATGACAAAAGAATTGACTTAAATTTATAATTACAACCTACCTATTTGTAATTTGAAACTTTTAGGGAGAGACGGTTTTATAGTCACGCCAGACCGCAAGACGTGGATTGTCGCTTGCTGCTCCACGTGTCAAGCGCGACTTTTTAACAATGAGGTTATATAATAGGTAGTTTTCTTTAATTTGAATTATAATTGTGGTAATCGATATGGTGTCCTGTCCTACAACCAATCAAAAATAAAAATTACTAATAGAGTAGCACATAATGGGCTATTGATCTAATACCCGGGTATATTTTGGTGTTATATTTTCGATTTACTGTTTCTTTTAATCCTACGGTAGCCTGAAATATTTAACTATCATAGAGATCAAAGTCTTGCGTGCTTGTTTATATTTTGCTGCTTGTTTACCAATTTGATGTCAATCTTAGCGGAACCTTACGCACATAGGTGCTATGTATCCAGTTTTCAATAGAAATGAATACAAAACAGGCCACACTGAGATTGAATTAAAATAGCTGTTAGGTTACCTATCTATATGTTTCGTGCCCCATGCCCCCATATAAGTCTAGCATTTCTTTAGTTGGACATCTTTATGTTAATGATCTGAAAAATCAATAGGGAATATTACGCGATACTCTGCGTAGGGGGCGCCACTTCCACAATCCATCACAATCTGGGATCTACCGCGAAACAAGAAAATATAAATTTCTTTATCTAACCTCTCTATCACTCTTGCATATTCGAGCGGTAAAGAGGCAGATAACTAAATTTCGATTTACTCGTTTCCCGGTAGGCCCTTGTTAACAAACTACCTTGATGCATCAATGTCGTATTTTATTGTCTACGAAAACTTGTCAAAAAACAGTTTAAGGCACTGTACTGTGTGGTTAAAGTTGGTCAAGCAGATCTTGTTAGTAGAATAAGGCGGCAAATTTGAAAAATGTAGGCGCGAAGGGATATCGTCTCATAGAAAATTTGAATTTCGCGCCTTTTTCTACTGACAAGATTTGCTTGACCATCTATGGTTTACTAGAGGCGCTTGTGCTGCACTCTGGCGGCAGATCATTGCAGTAATACCCCCTATATTTAGTACCGGAAAAGACATTTTTGTTGCGTCTGTCCACAATACATTTATATATTCTAAAAACTTACAGTACTAACACTCATACATAGGGTACGTTGGTAAGACATTCATTACCGTGCCGCTATAACCTACATAGTTATTCTCTATACTGATCTGTTTTTCACGTAGAGCTGCGTATGAACACTATAAACTGATGTTGTTTAAACTAAACGTTTCACTGTTCACTATTCTCTACATAAGTAAAGGTTGTCCCAAAAATAACGCAAGATTTAAATTAAATGAAAAAAAATATATTATTTGTAATATTATTTGTTTATATAATCATAAAATAAACTAAATAGGGTTATGTGTGGAATAACACGTCGGGCAAATAACTTCTACGGCTATGCTGGCACATACGCACTCTTTTGACAACATTATTAGTGATTTTGCATAAATTCAACTGAATTTCACCGATGCAGCGTCAAATTTCCTCCTTCAAAGCATGGGTGGTTGTGGGCTAACAATGGCATAGACTTTTTAAATAACCCCATAAAAAGAAGTCTAAAGGTGTTAAATCGCAAGATCCAGGGGCCCATTCTGATCACCGAAACGAGAGAGAACACGACCAGGAAATGTCTCATGCAGTACCTAATGCATTGTTTCTCGGGCTGAAAACGCGTTGTTCTTTCGTATAACCCGAGTAACCCGACATTTTTACAAACCGTAAACATTCAGCTGTCAAATATTTTTTTTAGTGTTGCCAGCACTAAAATGCAAAAATGGCGGCTAATTCAAATCTTGCGTTCTTTTTGGGACACCCGTTATATCTAACACAAAAAGTAATATGAGTACACTGTACATATTATGTACTAAGACGGTCAATTGGAATTATTCGCAGCTTTGTAAGGGCAGTGCAAAGAGTTGTTAAGTTAAACGTACCTAAATGACATAGTATTCAAGTGTAGCTATGAGTTAGTTAGTCTCGTCCAGTGGACAGTCTCGGGGAGCGCTACGTGGAGGCCATGAGCTTGGCATGCGCGGTCACGTTGCGCTGGTGGAGGAACCCGCTGCCTTCTTCTTCTTCGTTGTTACCGAGGCCGTACTGTTGGCAACACACATTAATATTACATAGAGATAACGCCATTACTTTGCTACCTAACACATATTTATTACTTAAGTACATATTTTATATTATTCAAATTAGGGAAGGGAAAGCTGACCACAGAACCACCAATAGGGTATTCTCCTACTAGTCAAATCAGTTTCTTTTTTAGAACGATTTGCTAATATGGAATTTATATGAAACACTAGCTGTTGCCCGCGACTTCGTCCGCGTGGACTACTTTTCCGCGTTACTTTTCTTGCATTCTAATAATATTCTCTTATACAACGATTCAAGTCCCGCACTTAAATAAATGTTTGACCTTCATACAAACTTTCATCCCCTTTTTCACCACCTTAAGGGATGAATTTAGACAAACGCTGAAATTAGTTATCTTCTCTTTTAATGAAATAAGTTTTTACGAAATTAAATATTCCTAGCTTAAAATAAAATTTTAACCCTATACAAATTTTCAACCCCCTTTTGAGGAATGAATTTATAAACGCTGAAATTACTTTTCTTGTAGGTATTCTAGTAATATGCCCTTATACAAAGATTCAAGTTCCGTACTCACAAATATTTGATCTCCATACAAACTTTCAACCCCTTTCTCACCACCTTGGGGGTTGAATTTCCAAAAACGTTGCAATTACTTTTTTTTTGTAATGGACTATTATGCCTTTCTAAGAAGTTTCAAAGCATTTGTAATGGATTCAAACTTTTAACCCCTTTTTAACCTGTTAGGGGATGAATTTTAAAAAACGCTAATATTGCTTTTCCTGTCTTTTAATAATATCCCCAAATACAAAAATTCAAGTCCCGCGTTCGAAAAAATGTTCTATAGTCATACAAACTTTCAACCCCTTTTTCACCACCTTGGGGGATGAATTTTCAAAAACGCTGAAATTAGTTTTCTTGTATTTTAATAATATATCTTTTTACGAAGTTTCAAATTCCTAGCTTAAAATAAAACTTGAACCCCATACAACATTTCATCCCCTTTTTGACCCCCTTAGGGGTTGAATTTCTCAAAATCGCTTCTTATCTCTTGTACACTTTATAAATGTAATCTGGTGTGCAAATTTAAACTTTCTATCTTTTGTAGTTTCGGCTCTGCGTTGATGAATCAGTCAGTCAGTCAGTCAGTCAGTCAGGACACTTGCATTTATATATATAGATAGATAGATTACACAGTGACGTCACGGTCAACTCACTTAATTTTTATATTTCTATCCGAATATATTAAATAGATATTGTGTTCAAAAATAACTGCTTTATACGTTTTTCTAATAATTATCTGGTGCTTTATTTCATGCATGGTGTGTAATAATTTAGCTTAAATACAGTCAAATACCCTATTTTAGGTGTAGGATCCATTCTCTCAGGTTTGGGCTAAATAACTACCTAAGGTAAAAGCACCAATGATCGACGCTGCACCAAGGTTCGACATGGCACTTATGTCAAAGAAATAATATAGTTTAAGTTTGAACAACGATTTTTTTTCTTTATTCAAAATTAATTCCTGTCACTTTGACCTAAAGTACTTATGTCGAACACTGGCTAAAAGTGTCGATCATTGGTGGTTTTCCCTTACCCTACTAAACATAGACAACATAAACATGCATTCACTTGAAAAGCATTACCCGCCTTTTAGCGTTACTCGGGTGTAAACTTGGGATGATATTTACCTGTAATGCGTGCAAGTAGTGCTGTTGCGAGTGGTAATGGCTGCCAGAGTGAGTCGCATATCCGTCGTAGCCGTTGGGGGCGTTTGGCTCACTCTTAATGTTGAAGATAGAAGGGTTGGAGAGGAAGCCAGGAGCCGCGGGCAGGCCCAGGGGGTACTGCGTGTGCCCGTGCCCTTGGCTGTGCGAGTGCGCGTGAGGGGACGTCTCCGACGAGTGTGCCTCTGCGCGGGCCTTCGAGAGGGACCCGTGACTAGACATAGACGCCGTTAAAGGCAATGGCACTTCTGAAACGCTTGGCTTGCTTTCTGGAAATTACACAGACAAAGTTTGCATATAAACCCATATAAAAACTTCTACGTAACACGTAATATTAAAACGGGTGACTCACACGAAAATTGCTCAACATATTACGCTCCATAACGAGAAGCTTCAACTAGTGCGCGCGTTGGCTGAACGCAGAAGTGGTTCGTTCGTTCGTTTCGTTATGTAGCGAAACATCTCGAGCTATTTTCGATTTATAAAAGCGAATTTTAGCCATTTACTTTAAAAAAAGGTCACTTAGAAGTAGATAATGATGGGGACCTTTGGTCTCGGCATGGCTCAGAACGGGTTTTAGTTTCTTAAGATTTGTAGGTAGTTAGTAGAATGTAATTACTATGTAATAATTTTGAAAAATTATGTCAGTTTATTCGTAGTTAATCTAAGTTACCATCAACGCCGGGTGAACAGTGTCCTTCTTTCTTGGAACTTTCTTGTGCGGATTTAGCTCCATTAGCAGACTTTTTCGGTTTCCTTTTCCTTGTTTGAATCCCGTCCTTCCTCATTGCTAATGGCCTGTAATAGATTTAGGGATATTGTGAAAGATGTAGTGAAGATACCTACCCTAATGTAGACGATATTATATTTGTTGGTAAGGAAAAAAAGAGCTAATCCAGCAGAGGTAGGTACTAACAATTAGTGACATTGTAAGTAGGTAGGTAATACATAGTTACAATTGTATGGGTGCAAAGAAGTCGTGAAAGCGAGATTTAATTTCCGTACAATATTAATTTTAATTTTTCGCTATTTAATAATACTGGTTTAGGAACCAGAATGAACTTTTCACGACATTGGCTTTAAACTAGTGCCTACGCCAAATTCATAAATATAAACCTATACTCAAACACAACTTGTCAGTTGAAAAAGGCGCCAAATTTTTTAATTATGGGAGGGTTGACCCTTCGCACCTACTTTTTTTTAAATTGCCGCCTTTTTTTACTGACGAAGTGCCAGAATATATTTGCACCTTATTGCAATGGATTAAGGTATGAAATGTATACTATAATATAAAACTGTCGTATAAAATAAAGTATTTGTACATACCGATTAATTCCATGCAGCTTGTAGTAGAGTCCGCAGGCGTTGCAGACGGGCTCGCCCTCGTTGTTGCGCCGCCACAGCGTGGTGTTGCGCGACCCGCAGTTGGTGCAGCACTGCCCGTGGCGCCGCGCAGCCGACTGCAACGCGCAACGCAACCCGTTACACACTACCACTACACCTACCTTTGCTTCTTATGCCACATTTACACCCTTATTTACGGCTACGAACGTCACTTATTTTATCAAGGAAATTAACAGTGATTGTGCCTGCATAAACGCTTCAGCACTTCAGCAGTAATGCCGCAAGGCCGCAACAGTAATGCAGCTACCACCGAATGACGCAGCCGGCGATTGAACGTTCAATGAAGGAAATTGATAGTAAGGGTAACATTCCATTTCTGACCGCAGCTGCACTACTAGTACGAACGCGTCGGTGGTGTTATTGTTAATTTCCATAGTAAAATGAATGATAGTGCTGCTGTCGTTGGAAATGGACTGTCACCTTAATACCGCAACAGTAATGTAGGCGCAGTTGACATCCGAAAGGTACATTACCCTTTACAACTCGAACGTTTATTTAAATGAATATAGCTTTATTTAAATACCTACCTAGATGAAATTACCGGTAGCGGTGCAGGTTGCCTAGCCAAGGTGACAATCGCTTGCGCTACGACAACGAAACGCTTTGTGTCTCTTTTTTACCTACTCTTTCATATTAGTGCCACAGTGACAGTTCTAATCGACTCATTATTTAATTTATCATTTAACCTAGTGCAGTGCAGATCCGGTTGGAAAATAATACCTACTGTGCCTGCAAATAAGTGTACCGATTCGATATTTGAGTTTTGTTAGATAAAATCGTGAAAATCCATAATAGGTATTCCGCGAAACACGTGCAAAGAGCTTCGGACCCCCACCATGGTCTCGATTAACCCGAATAATGAAGATATCTACCCACAATGATAGTCCGGCACATTATCAGAAAGCGAGACTTGATAATTTACCATTCATGCAATATTAGATGCATTAAGATTGATATGACGGAACTAGGCTTTGTTGTGATTAGGTACTTGCTTAATTTCAAGGGTGCATTCCTACTTTCTCAAAGACATCGGTATTCTAATTAGGTAACTCTATTTTGGAGATACTTAATCAATAATTGTTTTTTATCAGATAATGCACCTACGAGCGTGTACACTTGCCTTACCCTAATAGCATTTTCTTGTAGGGATTTTGTTGGGCCTTTGTTTACGTATTAGTTGGGCAACCGTTATATTTGGCCGTACGATTTGCTGGAGGGCCCTCGACAAAGGCCCTCCCGAAGATTCCCAACAGAGGGCCATAAGAGTAATTTTTTCGTTGGGCCTATTTAAATAAATCATACAATTATTCAACGGTGGTGGTTTTGGTTGGGCCGTGGTTGGGCCTATACACATTTGTTTGATGGTTGGTTAATTGTTACATTTGGCCGTATGGCTTGCTGTAGGGCCAACTGCAAAAAAAATAAAAAAGGGCAATTTTTTCGTTGTGCTTCTGTTTGCAAATTCAACAATTACCCAACGGCAAGTCAGGTAGGTCGGTAGGTAGTCGTGCACCAGGTTGAAGGCCCAACACAGCTTGTCCCACAAAGGGCCAACATTGTAACTTTAACGTTGGGCCTTGTGTAGGATTCTTACAATACTACCGTAGGTAAATAGTTGTGTAATTTATAGTGTGCCCTACAGTCTAATTATGTAATGGGCTTTTGTTTACGAGTCCTACAGTTACCCTACGTTAAGTAAGTGGTTGTGTAATACGACGTTGGGCCTTTGCTGATAAATATTACAATTACACTACGGTAGGGCATTGGTTGTATCCACATGAAGGCCCTAGGCTAGGCAGCAGTTGTTGTTAATGTTCTCTGTATCGTTCCAATTTTAGTATATGTACTGCCGAAGCAAGTACACTTACTATACACTCTAATTTGGATATATACTAACCGCACTTCGAAACTTCGTAAGCGAGATTTATGTTTAATGAGATTTAAATTGAGAAAATGTTGGTAAACTACAATTTTTTAAATTTATGTATAAATTTTATAGTTATAGCTATTAGATTTATAAGTTACTTTTAAAAAATATTATGATTATATCCGGAATAATCGAGAAAATAACTATAACTTCGATGTTTGGAGACAGTAACGCCATCTAGTGACGCCACAAGCAAACTCAACTGGTATTGTTGGGCATCAGTACCACAGCCAATGTTGGTAAATGCGATATTTGTGCTCACTGGGCCAACGAATGTTATCGTTGTTTAGCCACCGGTACCAAAATACACAAAGGCCCATTGTTAGGCGTCAGTGCCACAGCCAATGTTGGTAAATACGATATTTGTCATCATTGGGCCATCGGATGATATCTTTGACTAGCCAACGTTACCAAAATACACAAAGGCCCATTGTTGGGCATCCGTGCCACAGCCTATGTTGGTAAATGCGGTATTCGTCACCATTGGGCCAACGAATGTTATCGTTGTTTAGCGAACGGTAGCAAAATACACAAAGGCCCATTGTTGGGCCTCAATGCTACAGCCAATGTTGGTAAATGCGATATTTGTCGTCATTGGGCCATCGTATGATATCGTTGATTAGCCAACGTTACCAAAATAAACAAAGGCCCATTGTTGGGCATCAGTGCCACAGTCAATGTTGGTAAATGCGATTTTTGTCGTCATTGGGCCATCGGATGATATCGTTGATTAGCCAACGTTACCAAAATACACAAAGGCCCATTGTTGGGCATCAATGCTGCAGCCAATGTTGGTAAATGCGATATTTGTCGTCATTGGGCCATCGGATGATATCGTCGATTAGCCAACGTTACCAAAATTAACAAAGGCCCATTGTTGGGTATCAGTGCCACAGCCAATGTTGGTAAATGCGATATTTGTCATCATTGGGCCATCGGATGATATCCTTGACTAGCCAACGTTACCAAAATACACAAAGGCCCATTGTTGGGCATCCGTGCCACAGCCAATGTTGGTAAATGCGGTATTCGTCACCATTGGGCCAACGAATGTTATCGTTGTTTAGCGAACGGTAGCAAAATACACAAAGGCCCATTGTTGGGCATCACTGCCACTGCCAATGTTGGTAAATACGATATATGTCATCATTGGGCCAACGAATATTATCGTTGTTTAGCCAACGGTACCAAAATACACAAAGGCCCATTGTTGGGCATCTGTGCCACAGCGAATGTTGGTAAATGCGATGGTGGGCCAATACAAAATTAATGTTGGCTACGGAACGAACCTCATCCCAACGTTTTCCCTACCGTTGGCACCGTAGGCCCCAACGAAAATGCTACTAGGGTAGGGCTCGCTTAGATATTGATTAGTGTTTAGTATGACTTTATACATTTGCTACTAAACACAAGTAAGTACTTGTTATACCGGACGATCGATGTTCGAAATGATATTGATATGTCATAGTTTTCAATTGTTTGGTTCAGTTAATGCCAGTTACAACAACGCTAAGTATATGCAGCATTTAATCATGTTTGATGAAAAATAATAAAAATATACAAAATGTTGAAGATTTACTATTTAGCTTCCTTAATAAATGCACGTAGCCAATGTAGCCATACCCCGAAGTTAACGGAGTTTAAAAAAAACACGGTGTAGGAGTAGGCCGTAGGACCCATTTCTGCATGGTCATCATGGTAAGCATTCACCTACTTCATTATTTACTTATGTATAATTTTATTTGAGACAAGCTTTTATCGCCAATCGTTTGTAAATACCTAGTATATGTCTTTAGATAGTAATGCAACGGTGTACACCAATAGGAAGGCAAAAATCTATTAGGTTGCACATTAATATTTAAAATCTTAGTCGGATACTTTCCTGTCAACAAATGATCGGAAAATGGTTTGCACATTTCGGAGGTACAAACATTGCAAGTGTAATAAAAAAACTTGTAAAAACATAACGCATTGCTATTGTCTTAAAACCCTTAAAGATTATGTAAGCACCATCAGCCCATCACCAGTCCTTCACCAAACTTGACAGTAGGTAGGTAAGATAAGAAGAGTGTACGACAATTGAAGCTTCATAACATGTGTCTACAAACGCCTACTCAAGCAACTTTACTGTCGACCGCGTCGGTACCGGTGAGTTGCTGTTTATACGGTTCCGTATGTGCTACCGAGGCGATGGGAGCGCGCGGCGCGGGATTGCGGGTGCGGGCGGAGCCGCTCGCTATAGGCCGACATTCTGATTTTATCATCACTATGCGTACCTACATAGCTATCTCTATCAAAGCATTGTGAACGTCGCCCATTTCCATCGAGATAAGCCATTGATGGTTGCTAGTCAAGGTTCAATATTCAATGTCGATAATGTCCTGCAATCGGCAAATGTGTCTCCCGGTAAGTGCTCCCTGTGTATGGCTTGGTTGCGTTATCATGTACGTTCCGTTATCTACTTGTCGCAGTAATCGCGTTGGTCATAGTAGTGTTTGGGTTCGCTTAATGTAAAGGCCCCAGTACACAGTGGTCATGGATGGTCCATTACAAGCCATCGCCATTGTGTACAGGAGCAATGGTATACAATGGCAGACAACTGGTAATCAGTTGTCTATCGTGCGGATCTATATGTTGCTATGGTGCGCAATCGGGAAGTAGTCGCTTTTTTTTGACACTTCAAAGGAATCGTGGCGTAGCGTGGTCTGTGGTGTTCAAACACCCGCCCATGGCAGTGGCTTGGCATGGCCTATCGTTAGCCACTGTGTACTGGGACCTTTACATTATAGCGTGGCTCGCGTCTAGGCTCACTTTAGCATAGTGAGGGTACATTCAATTATTATTTAATACTCTTTTTGCAATTAGTTATGACCTTGCATTAGTAGTTAAATAAGGATCTACGCGTACTAAACCTATCTATCGATGTAACATACTTAGCTAGGTATCTATATATGTAAGTAGGTATAAATTAAAGCAAACAAACACGTGCAACCAATTACCCACCCCAAGGGTATTAGGAGCTATTAGTCCCACTGTCGCGAGCCGTTATTTTCGCTTCAACTGTAAAATGGCTTTGCTTTGCTGAAATACTGATAGGTATCATATCCGATTTTTGATTTTATTTGGTTAGGGAACCCTAGGGGCTACATAAGATACCTAGATTATCTTGGCACGTGTAGTTGAACTGTGATGTTTATGTTTATGATCGCGAGAGTGCAAAACGAAGCACTTTGCTATCAGCCGCGCTCGTGGGCGACACGGAGCGTGCCGAGATACGACAGAACATTTCTAAGGTTTCATTAAGGATGCCATACTTTTTATAATAAAATTTAACGACAATCTAACTATAGACATAGGGATTTATTTGAAATAGTGACATTATAACAAAAACGGATCCCACATCAATCTAAATGCTGATTCGGCTATCGGGAAGGGAGCGGAGGCGTGTAGTTTCCTATCACTCGCTAAAGCCAAAAAAATGTGAAAAGAAGAAGTTGATAGCGCGTGCGAGGAGTATAGCTGGTGTCGAAAGGATACGGACAGGGAGCATGCACTAGTCTACACGCCACCGACTCACCTTCTTCATGCCCCTGGCCATGCCCTCCACACTCATCCATCTCTGCACGGAGCCGTCCTTATAGAAGCGCGTCAGTAGCTCCGCGTCCGCACCTGTTCCAAAACAGAGCGCGTTACTATGTGTTCGTTGCACTTACCAGCCGCTTGCTGGGCTTGACGAGCGGCCGGTTCACGCCGTTGATCTTGTGGTAGAGGCCGCATGCGTTGCACAGGTAGTGCCCCGTGGAGTCCCTGCGCCACAGCGGGGTGTTATTGGCGCCGCAGTTAACACACTCACGACCCTCTTCGTAAGATTCCAGACCGCCATCTGTTCGCCAATGGACTATTAAAACCTATCTTTTCATATAGGTAACCTATTTTTACTGTTTTACTTTTTACTGTTTTGTTTCGTTTACGCTAAACTAGAGATATTTTTAAGCAAGGCCACAGAATAAATAATAGTACTAGGTATAGAAGACTCACTCTCTAACAAAACGCATCTGTTACGATCAGGACAGATATGGCCACTAGGTGGCGACAGTGCCACGCGCGGCTTATGGCTAGACACCAAAATTGGTGTGGAATGGAACGGATGTATGTACCTTTAGGTACCTGTAGCAAAGCGACGAAATCGCGGAGTGAGCCACGCCTGGCAAGGCATAATTTGTTATATCTGCCAGCAGAAATGTACGTAAATAACGGAGATCTTAATGTAAAATAACAGGACTGAAAGTATGCTTTACACCGGCAAGTAAATAATAAGGTTGCACGTATTATTTACACCGGTAGGTACAAGTAGGTACCTAATACATATAATAAAATAAAACCTGTTTTACAAATTACATAACAGAACCATTATACTTTTTTTTGGCAAAATGCATTTAAGCGAGTAAAGTTACTGGAATTTATACACTTAATTTATACTTTAGTTTATATGTACTTAATTTTAATAATATGTAGTTAATATAAGTTAGTTTTGTTATTGAATAAATCTTTTACTTATAGGTACACTCGAGTATCATAAAAAATATCAATTGGTGGAAGACCATTTATATTACTCCGATAACTTTGACAAATCTGATGACACTCAGCCTGGTCAGCCATGATAATAAAAAAAATAGAATCAAGCATACCTACTACATATGAACTTTTTCCCTCGGAATAAGGAGCTAAAGTAGTACCTAAGCAAATTCATTGTTAATGACCTAACGTAGCTAAGTAAGTACATAGGTACCTACCTAAGCATTGAAAAGTTTCCTTATTATTGTAGGTGGAATTGTGATTAATTTGTAGACGGGGAGCTGAAACTGTAAAGATTATTATTCTGTGGTCGGGGAACCACAGATTCCAATAATTAAGGAAACAACAATTGATTCCAGTAACTAATATGTTGTTAATAAACTGTATCCTTATCCCGATTACGTTGCAAAATTCTGGGTTTATCACATAAAATTAATTGCAGCATAAAATTAATAATAGTAATAATGGTATAAATCGAAAGAAATATTACCCAAAAAAATAAATTAACTGATAATCTGATGCACTCTAATGTTTCTGGAAATATGTATAATTAGTTAAGATATTTTTGGGCACCGACGTTAGTAGTATGTAGGTAACTACCTAACTACAGTCACCAAAACTTAATAAGTAGTTTATATCAGCTTAGCACCCCTGCATACCTACATATTTGTGTGCAGCAGCGGTTCTAAGATAGTGTTGCTGACTGTACATACGTTGCTTTCGCCGGTTTCTTTAATAAATTTAGGTACATATTTATAATTATAGTTGTTTACTTGTATATGTTTTGCATGCGGTGTTTATCTGTAGTGATTGTGACATCACTCCCTACATGTATTAGCTTGTACGTTTTAAATGTAGGTAAGTATCGATGTCAACAAATTGTAGGTGATCCTTCATAAAATAAAAGTAATGGTACAATTGTAAATTTGTTAGTTTATGGGAATCGAATAAACATTAAAGAAAACCGGACAAGTGTGAGTCGGACTCGCCCACCGAAGGTTCCGTACTTTTTTAGTATTTGTTGTTATAGCGGCAACAGAAATGCATCATCTCATCTGTGAAAATTTTAACTGTCTAGCTATCACGGTCCATGAGATACAGCCTGGTGACAGACAGACGGACAGTGGAGTCTTAGTAATAGGGTCCCGTTTTTACCCTTGGGTACGGAACCCTAAAAATTATTAGAGTCAATTTAAAATGTATTTAATAGGTAGGTAGGTACAATGACGGCAAATCTCGAGACACTCCGTTTTTAGTGATTTAGTGAGTGGCAACAGTTAATGTATTAAAAAAAAGAAAGTAGCTTAGTTAGTTTATATTATGTAAATGATTATTTTTTTAAATATGAGTTATTTGTATATTTATTGAATTAGTGGATTCGCCGATTCGTGTCAAATGTCTTTCAAATAACATCAAGGAAAACGATACCTTGCGATTGGACATGATTCGTCATATTAACAGCATGAATAATTATTATTGTGATACTTTATAAATTATAATACAGAATTGATGTCACTTTTCAAGTGTAGCTGATAACTGAATGATTCGTCACTAGTGGTTCCATTTACCTAATATTTACCTATGCTTATTAGAATAAAAATTTACTATAAAAGCGAATACTGACTGAAACTAAGACTTATATACAAATTAAAACTTTTGGGTTTATGTTCAGCAACATAGGTACCTACGAGTATATGAATGCGTAGTAGTACCTATACCTACTATAGAAATTTATTAATCACCACTTTGTTCTGTTTATGCATACAAAATGTATACATATTTCGAACGTGACGTTACGTTCGTGGTCACGGGCCGGTCTCAGTGAAAATTGTGTTAGTTTAAAATGTTTAAATTAATACTCTACCATTCTTCATATCACCCATCTCCTTTGAAAAACTCTCGCTATTGTTTATCGTATTCTTACGCAATAAATTCCATATTGAAATGTTAAATGGCTATTAGTTGTTATTTGTTATGGGATGTGGGCCGGTGTCGTATAAGGTTCCTACGTTAAAGAAGGCCCGGCCCGGTTCTTAAGCTTGCCTACTTAATTTCATACTTTTATAAGAGTGAATGGGTATACAAAACACAAAACACAAGTTAGTACTCAGGGTCTGATGATGGAGCTGGACTGTGGCCACGGGTACCAGTCTACCATGTAACTGAACTACTTCGTGTTTGGGCTCGTTTGATTCGTCGCAATAAGATGTTTGACACAAAATACTACTCAGGGTCTAATGATGGAGCTGATGATGATAGACAGGTACCCGTCGCCACCTTCGCGCTCCATCATCAGACTCTGAGTACTACCTTGTGTCAAAGATCTTGTTGAGATGAATAAAACGTGCGTGTTACTAATTTTGCGTCCCTGTTCGATAGTGCCACAGACAAAACTGCACATAACAAAAATAAAAAATAACCAAGGGCGCAGGTACCTAAGTCTCGTCACCGAGCATTAGGTACCTACTGATTTGGGTGACACTTCACTACTAATTCCAACAAAGGATGTAAATAGAACCAAGACATGTATTGATTCCACATTAAAGATAAGGATTAAAAGTTTATTAAGTAGTATAGATTTATGTAACTAGTGGGTAAATACTTATAATTCGTTATGAACATATGTACAATGATTCAAAATAAGATACTTATAATAAAGACTGATAAGCGGGAACACCAATGCAGACAAAGTTGTTTGTATACTCTTTGTACATGTCAAGGAAAAACTCAGTTTTAGCTGTGACCACGCTGTGACTCGTAACCACAATTTAATATTTGAATACGTCTTTGCCTGAAAGAACTATATTAGTATGTACCTATTACCATCAATGATGCTCGAATGTGAAGTATTTCGATAAAGTCTATTTCAATAGAACTTGCTAACTATGTAAACAAACAACGTAACTTTGTTTTATCACTGTTTCTCTTTGAATTTTTACACCACCTCATCAAATACCATTGAAACCATACACATATACACTATTGAAACGGTCCGTTCCGTAAAATACATAAATATATAACTGTATCTTGGATATTCAATTAAAAGTTTAAAATGGGTTCATAAGTTAGGTTATGAGGACCTGATGGAATGACGGTTTTGTTTCTTTTAAATTCTACAATTGCCTATGATGGGTAGTGTTGTGACTAAAGTTTGTGATATAAACCCGCTACACACTACCCAACCCATGATCTGTACCTACCGCCGCGGTTATAAAATACATCAATACATCATTCTTAAGTACTAATTTGTCTTCTGATCGTGATTAAACAAATTAAAAATATGTAACTACTTGTTTTTTACTTTTGGTGTTTTATTATTCGAGTTGGTTTGACATTAGTAAAGTAGTAAGTAGGAGTCTTGCCCATCACTAGTAAATTCATCATTCAGAGACAATTTCAATATGGCGGTTTGTTTACATAGTTAGCAAGTTCTATTGAAATAGACTTTAGGTACAAATGTGTTTATTGGAAAGACATATGTATCTATACGTACAAATGGTCAGGAACTTCGTTTCGGCGATACAAGAGAATTGAGAGAGTACCAGTTCCATAAAGTTCCATTCATTTTACACATATACTGCATGTAATTACTACTTCAACCATGTGACAAAACAAAGACGATGTATGTACTTAAAAGACTTATAACTGGCCTTTAAG